>NW_024542168.1:0-102803 GCF_016758785.1 Suillus bovinus
GCTACTGAAGTCGTAAGCATTCGTAAGTGTTCGTAACGCGCTTAAGCTAAGCGTTCATTTCAGCGGTTTTACTGATGTACCGTCGGCTCGGCGTCAATTGCGAATAAACAAAGCCACTTGTGCCATACATATTCCAATCTCTATTTCCTCTTCCCACCGCCTCATCTGCCATCTTGTGCGGCCGCTTGCTCTGATTGTGATTCTGTCCGCTTAGCTGCCGCCAATCTCTTGTCTTCCAGCCGTTGGGGCAACTTGGACCACAGCTTGGATTGAAATCGAGTCATATCTATTTCCGTGAGCTGCTTCTCCAATATATGGCGAAGTCCCAGGCCGTGACGTGCGAGGCGAGGTAGAATAGATACAAACTGGAGTGCCTGGAGTGGGTCTCTGATGTCGTAGTGTCGGACATTGTGCTCCATGATATAAATTTGCTGCACCACTCATGAGCTCCTCCGGAAATGGTGAACAGAAACAGCACATACATTATTTGTCTTCCATGCCATTGTGATTGCGCCAAGTGCGCCATTGACAACAAGTCCAAAAACAGGTTGGTCTGTAATGCTGAACTCGGAAAGGAAGGTGACCGCCGAAACCAGGTACGTTTTGGTCTGGTTCATGGCGGTCGAGATCGCAGACTCGTCTCTCTTCTTATATTCGACCAGTAACACTGGGAGTAGTAGGTCCTGTCCACTAGGTTCATCGCAGAACGCATCGTTGGAAAGTATTGCTTCTTGTCTCTGCGTTGTTTGGTTGCGGTCGGGATGATGGAGGAAGGGGTTATGCAGCTGAGCTCGATCGATTTTATTGGATTCCGACACGCGAGAAGATGAGGGGACTTGAAGTGATTTGTTGGATGTGGTCTTTCGGCTGCCGCTCTTTTCGATCTGGTGTAAAGTTTCCCCAGTACTGGTATCAAGCGTCCCTGGCTTTGGACCCTGGACGAGCATAAAGGATTTTAGAAGTGTTTCTTGCTCATCGATACTAGATATGCGTTTGAGCATCGCAGTAGCAACGTTGGAACATGGAATGACGAGAACAGTATCACATTTTCCAGTGGCCGGATCTTTAGAGGAGTGGTGCGCAATCGTTTCAGCGAAAGTTGCGAAACCCTTCCTCTCGTTGCGCTCCATAAAATCGTCAAGAAATTTGTTTGCTTGATCTCGTACTGCTGCTGTCTGCCTCCAACTGCCAGAGGCCTCTGCGGCGGTTCTCGCGCGCCAGTCTTGTTCAAGACAGAACTCCTGGTATCTGTTTATGACATCGATGGCTCGAGTTTCGAACGAAGGGTCATCGGCAACGAGATTACGAGTCAAATTTGACTGTCGCTCTAACCTAGATGAATCTTTAGAGCAAATATGGCCTGACGTAGGGACTACGCACAACACATCCCGTTGCTTGGGAACGGGTTGGAAGAAATTGAGGAGTAACGACTCCCACTCGTGACGCCGATCAGCTTCGTTGGCCCCGTGCAACTGTGCGACATCATCACAACTGCGGGCACCATTTACGGCGTGTAACAGCATGGAAATCCGGCGTGCAATAAACTCGACATCTTTCAAAGACGGAGCATCGATCGCGCTGGGCTGACGGTCGGGACCACCATTCGTGTCAAGAAGCTCTGATCTTATGTCTGACACGCAGCTATCGAACGCTGCATCCGAGAGCTGCGCACGACGTGATGAGAATCAGCGGTAAAAGCAACTCTGCAGACCCACTATAGTTTTAATGTCGTTCGACCAGGTGAACCCCGTCATCTGATCATATATTTTGACCATCGCGTTAATTCTGGTCTCGCTTGCCAGCTCCTCAGAGCGGATTGGAATACGACCAACTGTGAACGCATGGCGTTCAAACAGCCAATTGGACATCGACACGCCATCCACAAGACCATTATCAGACAAAGCGGCGAATCTGGAGACGAGAAACAGTCATTGAACAGCCATCAACCGAGAAGGAGGCCATACTGCGAGTTTGAATATGCGCTGGGTGCACGCGATGAGGTCGAACCCATACCCTGAGACAGCGGTTGTGGCGATGGACTAGTCCTCTTCGAAGAGTTCCTCGAAGATGATGGTCGTGACCCTCTTCCTCTGCAAGGAGAATAAGATCATGAATAGAGTAACTAAAGCGAACTTACCGTCCTTTCACGTTCTTCACGTGTCTCTTGGTGTAACCTAAAGCACTGAGTTAGTTGCGTGTTGATAAGTGAGACATAGGTCGAATGATTGACCCGATATTTGCGTCATCAACTTGTTCATTCTCGATGATGGTAGGAAGTAAGGGGAAACTCCTGGTATCACATGATACAAGCGCAGTATCCAAGACTGGGGATGGAGCAGTAGATGAGGATGATTCCTCGCTGAACGACCATAAATATCGGGACTTGGCATTAAAGATAGAAACCTGTACCTAGAACTCGTCTGCACGTGTACCTGGTGGGTCCAGGATGTCACTCGTTCGTCCAATCGTGCCCCAAACTGAGTTTCAAAGTCAGGTAAATCGGATCTCCAGCCCAACGCAGTCAGAGAATCGACTGCTTCTATCGATGTGGCGCCCTTGATATCTTGAAAATGTGTCCGCAACCCCAAAACAAATTGCGCGAGACTGGTAGCAGAACAGGTATCAGTGAAATCAAACACCCCCATCGAAGGATCTGAGAGGACATCTGCTGCTAGAGCGAGGTGCGCTGTAGGCTTTAGTAAGGGTCAACATGGAAATATGTGCATTAATTTGAAACTTGCCATGCGGCCTTCCTCAGACTGGTCGAGCCACCCGAAGATGGCCATGACGATCGTACCCGTGCTGGAACAGCAGAGGCCTACCACAGGCTGACAAATCCCCCACACACGTCTCTGGTAAAGAGCACTGCATAGTAGGGGAACAATATTGCTGGAGTCGGCGACTAGTAAGACTGGAATCACGGCCGAAAGGCGTCTGCCCCGACCCGGAAGCATGTGTGCTTGCAAGGGCAGGTCGAGTGACTCAACCGAGTCATCGTCATCGCAAGAGTCGCAGTCTGCAGAATAAATCGATTCATCGCCGTCTTGCTCGTTCAACGAGCTGGTCATCGATACATCTGAATAAGTTCTAGGTTCGGAAAAGATAGCATGAGCAGCAAGAAGAGTCGCATGTCCGTCAATGAGATTTGAAGGCTGACTCGCCGCGTTCTGAGCTCGTGGCATGATGAAAGGCGCATCTTCGCTGTCGTAATATTCGGGTCTTGGTTTAATGCGCGACGAACATGTCACTCACAGAATAAGAACGTCTGAGGACAGAGTATTTGCCAGTGCATGGATAAGCTGAGACCAGATAGGCACAGTGGATCTCTGGCCACCATAGTGAGGAAGCTCAGCAAGTGCGTTTAAGCCTGCGGCTGTTGATTCAATCAAGAACTGGAAATCTTTTGCAGTGTATGATCCCGGTGCAGGTGGTTCATGGCAAGGGAGTGGCTCTGAGAAAGTCGAGGACGACGGACTGGCAAAATGTTCATTACTTGGTCGGTCTGGACAGTGGAACGGCGGCAACAAGGAAGCAATAGCGCGCACTTGTTCAGGCCAGCCTGTAGGCTGGGTCACGTAGTGTACAACTTCGCCGAAAGACATTTCAAGTTGAGGGGTGTAGAACTAGCAAGTACGGATTACTTAATATGTATGTATACAATGATCGACTGAATCCATTGAAGGGTCACGGGCTTACTTAATCATGCCCAGGGCGAGGAGTCCAGTGCGGAAAGGGAGACAGACGGAAAATTACGAGGTCAGTTAGACTAGGTTAAGCAGCCTATGAGGTGGCTTAGTCGAGCTGCTGAGGCTTTTTGAGTGGTACGAGGATGCTGCAGAGCTCGGATGACGTTTTGTCATTCAGAGTCTTGCTGAGAGTTGCGTTGCCGAGCGGGATTCGAAAGGATTGTAATTTTCTCAGTCCGAAGTGACTGATGCCATTTGTGCCGTTCCTCCATGGTCTCAACTCCGCTTGGCTTTGGACTAGCAGCCACAATTTCACGGCAACCGCTGCATATCGTACCTAATCTGGTGGTCGACCTCCTGCTCATTTTGACTACCACTGACACTTCCACCTGTAGTAAATATTCATGAAATACGTTTTTCGCTACCTCTTTGGACTGCAACTCTTAGACTGCAAACCTCACCCAAAGGACCATCACTGGAGTTTCGACGCTTTCGTGGAAGTAAATGCTTCAAGTTCGTGGACACCATCTGCAAGGTTCAGGGCGTGAACCATGTACGTTCGCTAAAGTAGAGACCCACGCTGAATTATGTGATGCTTGCTGTCACCTGTGCATATTGACAGTTGTGGTAGGAAGTAACGTCCAGAAACCTCACTCGATTCTTGACATATGATGATGATCCTTGTCACTGCTGATGCGCATTGCGCACTCCTTCGAGTTGCAGCGAAATAAGTTCAACATGTACAGTCACAACTTCTGGTCAGTTCCGATCCAGTGTGCCTCTTCGCGCAGACATATCGTCTGACCTATCACCAAACTTTCAAGATTATCTATGGCAAACTAACGCCTAAAAGATGCTAATCCATAATCTTTCAGCCAAAGCAAGAGGAAGTCGCATCTGCTTGTACTTCACTATTTATAACAGTGGAGCAGCGAGTTTCTGATCAAAACGACACCGCAGTTCTATGCCCCCTTACTACCGTGAGTGATCACTGTAGTCTAGCATTCTGATGCTGAGAGTTGTAACATGTAGCTTACATCCTGTGATATGGATGCATTAGAAATACAGACGAATGCCGGACATCGTCTTCTCGCACAACATCGCAGGACGCACAAGAGTAGGGATCTTGACCAATCAATAGATTACTTTGAAACGCGCCTCGGAGCTCTGCCCCAAGGATCATCCCTACCGCCCTGCAGCACTGTTCAATCTAGCCACCGAAAAGTTATTTAGCTACCAAGCTAACGGAACATATCTCGACCTCGACATCCCTGTCTCTCTTTTTCAAGACGTCCCATTGGTCATTCAGACCGACTTATCACCCAACTCCATCTTGCCATTTCTCTGTTATCACGCTTCGCAAAACGGGGATTCCAGATAGATCCTGAAACGGCTAAAAAGTTAACGAGCGAAGTCCTCGATGTCTGCCACCCTAGCAGCCACATTTACAGAGTACCTTTGATTGCAATCAAAACACCGCTTTGCATTCTGCTGGAAGCATTGATGTAGATGATCCTGGGCATGAGCGGCCCGTCGCATCCATGCTTCCGATATCACCGAATCAACCTGCTGATCGAGCAGAGTGGTGTTTGCATAGAGATGAACCCCGTGCCATAGATGGAGTGGTATACCTTCATTATGATGCACTCGGATACAACACCGAGCATGCTTGCCGAGGGCAGTTGCTAGGTAATCTCGCTCTAATTCTGCAAACTCGCTTCGAGCGTCGAGGCAGCCACAAGGATCAGGCCATTATACTTCAGACAGAAATGTTGGCTCCATGTCCGGTCGGTCACCCAGATCGGTCTTGGGCATTAAATAATCTTGCAAATCAACTCTTCACCCGCTTTGAGCACCGAGGCAACAACGAAGACTTGGATCAGGCCATCGCACTTCAGGCGAAAGCGCCATCTTTGCGCCCGGTCGGTCATCCAGGTCCGTCCATGTTATTAAATAACCTTGCAAATCAACTCTTCGCCCACTTTGAGCACCAACGCAACAGAGAAGACCTCGATGGGTCACGAGAGAGCCCACGCTGTGCATTGACTCTGTTGAAGCAACATGATCCTCGTTCATCGGTAGTCCATAAGTCGCTAGCTAAGGTTTATCTATCATCCCATCGTTCAGGGCTTGACGGCACTGGCGCGGGGGAAGATACAGATAGTCTCGATGCTGCCATGCATAATCTCAAGGCAGCAACAAATGTTGTCTGAGGAGGCTTGCTACCCCGCATGCGAGCAAGTCTGCTCTGGGTTCGCCATACTGATCAACACAGACATGATACTTGTTAATTGAAGCATTCTTGAGACAATCTGACGACTTTGCATGTAGCATCCAATCATAATGACCACGTGGGCGCTTGCGTCGCGCAGGTTTGAATTTGAATTTGACTCTACTAATTGGTACTTATTTTTCCATGAGTACACGCATGATCACTCGAGCCTGAGAACGTACGGAGCCTCTTTGGCATTGCTCACATTCAAATATTCAAAGCCCACCTGTGAACGCATTTTTGTATCTGTTCATCATCAGATTCAGGCTGCATCGTGGGGAAATCAGCGATGACGGCCATTATTTGAGAATTGATTGAATTTTGAGGAAGGAGAGTGGCATCAGAATTCGAAGATCCTATTACATGAGACTCAGGGCGGGGCGCCGACAAACAGTACTTGGACTGGCTAATTGATAGTTCAAGTGCGAACGAAAACATTTGGTATAACATTGCGAGCAGGTAAAACAAACAAGGCTATCATGTTCTAAATGTGCAGTACATATTGTACTCTCTATTTCCTCTTCGCACCGCCTCATCTGCTATATTGATTCTTGTGCGCCGGCTTGCTCTGAGTCTAAGTCTGTCCGCTTAGCTGCCGCCAACCTCTTTTCTTCCAGCCGTTGGGACAATTTCGACCACGGCTTGGATAGGATTCGAGTCATATCTATTCCCGTGAGCTGCTTTTCTAATAGGTGGCGAAGTCCCAGGCCGTGACGCGCGAGGCGAGGTAGAATAGACACAAATTGCAGTGCCTGAAGAGGGTCTCTGATGTCGTAGTATCGAACATTACGTTCCATGATGAAAATTTGCTGCATCGCTCGTGAGCTCCATCAAAAAGTGAATATATTATGCAGCACATACATTGTTGTTTTTCCATGCCATCGTGATGGCGCCAAGTGCGCTATTGACGACTAGTCCGAAGACAGGTTGCTCAGTAATGCCGAGCTCAGAAAGGAAGGTGACCGCCGAAACCAGGTACGTTTTGGTCTGGTTCATGGCGGTCGAGATCGCAGACTCGTCTCTCTTTTTATACTCGACCAGTAACACTGGGAGTAGTAGGTCCTGTCCACTAGGTTCATCGTAGAACGCATCGTTGGAAAGTGTCGCTTCTTGTCTCTGCGTTGTTTGGTTGCGGTCGGGATGATGAAGGAAGGGATTATGCAACTGAGCTCGATTGATTTCATTGGATTCCGACACACGAGAAGATGAGGGAACCTGAAGCGGTTTGTTGGATGTGGCCTTTTGGCTGCGGGTCTTTTCATTCTGGTGTGAAATTTGCCTAGTACCGGTGTCAAGTTTCTCTGCCTTTGGACCCTGGACGAGCATAAAAGATTTCAGAAGTGGGTCTTGCTCGTCAATACTAGATATGCGTTTGAGAATCGCAGTAGCAACATCGGAACATGGAATGACGAGGACAGCATCACATTTTCCAGTGACCGGATCTTTACAGGAGTGGTTCCCGATCGTTTCAGCGAAACCCTCGCGACGCACAAGGTCGTCAGCAAATTTATTTGCTTGATCTCGTGCTGCTGCAGCCTGCTCCCAACTTCCACTGGTCTCTACGGCGGATTTTACACACAAATTCTGTTCCAGACAGAACTCCTGGTATCTGTTTATGACATCGATTGCTCGTGTTTCGAACGCAGGGTCATCGGCAACAAGATTGCGAGTTAAGTTCAACTGTCGCTCTAACCTGGATAAACCCTTAGAACAAATATGGCCTGACGTAGGGACTACGCACAACACATCCCGTTGCTTGGGAACGGGTTGGAAGAAATTGAGGAGTAACGACTCCCACTCGTGACGCCGATCAGCTTCGTTGGCCCCGTGCAACTGTGCGACATCATCATAGCTGCGGGCACCTTGTACGGCGTGTAACAGCATGGAAATCCGGCGTGCAATAAACTCGACATCTTTCAAAGACGGAGCATCGATCGCGCTGGGCTGACGGTCGGGACCACCATTCGTGTCAAGAAGCTCTGATCTTATGTCTGACACGCAGCTATCGAACGCTGCATCCGAGAGCTGCGCACGACGTGATGAGAATCAGCGGTAAAAGCAACTCTGCAGACCCACTATAGTTTTAATGTCGTTCGACCAGGTGAACCCCGTCATCTGATCATATATATTGACCATCGCGTTAATTCCGGTCTCGCTCGCCAGCTCTCCAAGGGCGGATTGGAATACGACCGACAGTGAACGCATGACGTTCAAACAGCCAATTGGACATCGACAGGCCGTCTACAAGGCCGTTATCAGCCAAAGCGGCTAATCTGGAGCCAAGCAACAGTCACCGAACAGCGATCAGCCAAGAAGGAGGCGCCATACTGCGAGTTTGAATATGCGCTGGGTGCACGCGATGAGGTCGAACCCATACCCCAAGACAGCGGTTGTGGCGATGGACTGGTCCTCTTCGAAGAGTTCCTCGAAGATGATGGTCGTGACCCTCTTCCTCTGCAAGGAGAATAAGATTACGAATAGAGTAACTAAAGCGAACTTACCGTCCTTTCACGCTCTTCGCGCGTGTCTCTTGGTGTGACCTAAAGCATCGAGTCAGTTGCGTATTGATAAGTGCGACATAGGTCGAATCATTGACCTGATATTTGCATCATTGACATGTTCATCCTCGGGGATGGTAGGAAGCGAGGGGAAACTCATGGTATCATACGAGACAAGCGCAGTATCCAAGACCGGGGACGGAGTACGAGGAGTAGATGATGATGATTCCTCGCTGAACGATCATAAAGATTGGGACTTGGCATTAAAAGATAAAAACCTGTACCTAAAACTCGTCTGCACGTGTACCTGGTGGGTCCAGGATGTCACTCGTTCGTCCAATCGTGCCCCAAACTGAGTTTCAAAGTCAGGTAAATCGGATCTCCAGCCCAATGGAGCCAGAGAATTGACTGCTTCTATCGATGTGGCGTCCTTGATATCTTGAAAATGTGTCCGCAACCCCAAAACAAATTGTGCGAGACTGATAGAAGAACGGGTATCAGTGAAATCAAACACCCCCATCGAAGGATCTGAGCGGACATCTGCTGTCAAAGCGAGGTGCGCTGTAGGCTTCAGGAAGGGCCAATATGGAAAAATGTGCATTAATTTGAAACTTGCCATGCGGCCTTCCTCAGACTGGTCGAGCCACCCGAAGATAGCCGTGACGATCGTACCCGTCTGGGAACAGCAGAGGCCTACCACAGGCTGACGAATCCCCCACACATGTCTCTGGTAAAGAGCGCTACACAGTAGGGGAACGATATTGCTGGAGTCGGCGACTAGTAAGACTGGAATCACGACCGAAAGGCACCTGCCTCGACCCGGAAGCATGTGTGCTTGCAAGGGCAGGTCGAGTGAATCAACCGAGTCATCGTCATCGCAAGAGTCGCAGTCTGCAGAATATATTGATTCATCACCGTCTTGCTCGTTTAGCGAGCTGGTCATCGAAATATCTGAATAAGTCCTAGGTTCGGAAAAGATGGCATGAGCAGCAAGAAGAGTCGCATGTCCGTCAATGAGATTTGAAGGCTGACTCGCCGCGTTCTGAGCCCGTGGCATGATGAAAGGCGCATCTTCGCTGTCGTAATATTCGGGTCTTGGTTTAATGCGCAAAGAACATATCACTCACAGAATAAGGACGTCTGGCGACAGAGTGTTTGCCAGTGCATGGACAAGCTGAGACCATAGAGGAACAGTAGATCTCTGGCCACCATAGTGAGGAAGCTCAGCAAGTGCGTTTAAGCCTGCGGCTGTTGATTCAATCAAGAACTGAAAATCCTTCGCAGTGTATGATCCCGGTGCAGGTGGTTCATGGGAAGGGAGTGGCTCTGATAATGCCGAGGATGACGGACTGGCCGAATGTCCGTTACTTGGCCTGTTGGAACAGTGGGATGGTGACAACAAGGAAGCGATACCGCGCACTTGTTCAGGCCAGCCTGTAGGCTGGGTCACGTAGTGTACAACTTCGCCGAAAGACATTAGAAGTAGAGCTCGAAGCACTTGATGGTTATATTACCAGTAGTATGGATTACTTAATAGGTTCAGTATGTATGCAATGATCGACTAGGTCATGATGCGGTCACGTGCACTTTGTACGTGTTTTGTGCAGTGGGGCGGCGCTTGACACTACAAGATGGGTAATGGTATTACTAGTGCCACAAGGTGAGCATGAACCACTAGGAGAATTAGGATCGGACGTAAGAAAACCTTGAGAAGTTGATAATTTTCGTGTACCGACAATTTACAAAGCCCTCCACCACCACCATCTTGAACGGGGATTGTTTTAACACAAGGAGGCACAGACGCCATCACTCGAACTCGGGTTCTCAGAATCCATTACAAAAATTTACGCGTAACCGATACAATAGAACATGATGGGCACGAAAAACGAAACACAGCGTGAGGTCCAAGTAACGAACGGCGCGATGTATGGATGGGTATCAAAAAAAAGTATGTAAGTACCACAACTTAAAATCTTCGTGCTCCTCCAACCAAACCCTCTATCGAATGGTGCTCCAGCTCATTGCGCGCCTTCATGATCGAGGCATGCATCTCTTTCATCGCATTTCCGAGCTTCACACCGAAACGACTGAGAATATCCCGTTGCCACGCGTCGTATTTGCCGTTTACTTTGGCTTGGACTTGCTCGTAATCCACCACACAGACACCGAAACTCAGTTGCGTTTCTGACGTGTCAAATGTCGCCCGTGCTTTCTTAATTTCTGTCAGAAGTTGCTGCCAATGCGCGAGGGAGTCTCCTAAACGATTGAAGACATATTCCGCCTCCAGATCCCACAGCGACTGGAACTGTAACCACTTGGCGACATAGTCTTTGAGCTTTTGAACTTTGAGTTCTATGAGAGAAAACGGTCGCTCTAAAGTGTTATCGGAGAATCGTGTGAGCTAGGTGGAGTTCTTAAGATTGTAGTAGCCTCGACATATCGTGGGAGATACGTACCAGGGAAGTATATGTTGTTTCTGATACTTGCGTGCCCTGCATCTGCAATCCAATCTCGTATCGAGAACTTTGAATACGTCTCAATCGGCAGATGACGCCTGTTCAAAAGATTAGTAAGGATTTGAATATTTGGAGATATCATACCATACGTACCTAACCAGTCATGCAATTGCTTTATCCAAGTCGCACGTGCATATTCTATAGGCGGATCAAGGAAGATCACTTGGTTCTGTATCCGAATCTCGTGAACGATGGGTTTTACAGTCATGTTACCCTCGGCGACCTATAAAGATGAGTCAGTACTAGCGTTGTTAACAACAACATACCATACCTTCTCCTCTTTCCCGCCTTTGCCAGCCCGTCGCTTGTTGATGATGTCCCGCGAAGGCATCGGATCTCGGCGCGCATCACCATCATCTGTCCGATCAAACTCAGAACACCAGACTTGGATGATATAGCCCAACCGCTGAAGCAAAATCCCTTCTATCCGTTTGTCAAGGTCAGCCACCCAGTGTTCAAGATTAGCATATCCCTCCAGATTCAGGCGATCAATCTGCATGTATTCAGCACATAAACTATAATGAAGAAGTAGAACACACAGCAGCTTGAATCTTGCCCAGAAGATCTGAAAATGCCTCGCTAGTATATGGGCATGTTGCGAGATCCTCGACTGCTCGAAGAATGTTGCGATACAGGTCAATGACATGGTTTGTCTTATCTTGTAGGATAGACACAACGCTTGCGAACTCCCGCACAAATTGGATATGTCGGTTCTCCCGTCCATCGGCACTGGACACGTACCGCGCGGTGTCGTATTGGTTGACAAAGTAATCCCATTTGATGTTCATACCTGGACAAAAAGCGTCAGAGCCCCAATATATCGATGTTTCGAGTCTCATCACCTTTGGCAACCATCCGCTGAGCCTCATTCCGATATTCAGCAACCAGCCACTCTATGCCCATGTTATTCTCTACCAGATCCAGAGTCTGTCCATAGGTTCTGACAGTTTCCATAAGGACTGACAGCATGCGGATATACTCGCTTCGCATCCTTCGCCATGTTCGTGGTCGCGTGTGGAACCTGGAAGTTTAGCCATAACAAATTACGAACCTCCTTGAAAAGTGTGATGATTTGGGGGTCGAAGTTTACTGCTAGTTGAAATCCTCCCCCCCGTAATCTCACGATCTCAAAGAGACGGCCATTGACACCCATGTCGCGCCGACCGATGTCTTGCAGCCACGCATCATACACTGGCCTTGTCTCTAGCTTCTTCCTGAATGCGGTGCTTTCTGACTGAAGCTTCTGACCCTCTGCATAGAGTTCCCAGCCCTTGCCAAGTACATCCTCCACTCGTTTCATGTAGGTGAGTAGCTGTCGTTCAATCTGTCGAGCCCAGATGATGGCACCTGCTATTGGTGGGAGGTCGCGCATTTGCGACATGTGATAGGCTTCAGATAACCGATATTGCGTTTTGAACTTGATGATCATCGTAAGTAACGTAGACGATACAAGAATATGTGCCTACCTTATCGTGAAGGCGCTTGATGTCCTCCTTTACTGAGTCGATGAGTTGAGTTTGATACTCTTGGATAGCTCCACGAATCTGCGGGATATGGCCTTAGACGAATGTTACACCGTTCCGCAAGATGAGCTACCTTCGGGCGAACAAAAAGTGCATTGAACTTTGAGAACACTCTGAACATTTCATTCGCATTTCTTGCCGTGCCTAGCCTGTCGCGTAGCCGTGCAATGATTTGGTTCTCGACTCTTGCGACCCGTTCATTGTATGCGTTCTCAGCAGCCACCCAAATTTCCGTGCCCTCTGCAAAGAGATTGAGGTGACTTCAAGAACGGCATGTCAAAATCAGGTACTCACCAACAGAAACATCGAGAACATCAATGCGTTTTACCACTTCATATGCCTCCTTCACTTCTTCCTCCATGTCCATTCCGCCCACCTCCTTAGTCATGCTCCCCAAACCCTTCGTGGGCCCCGTCATCACCGCCAGCTGCTCGTGCTGCTTCCTCCAGTCGCGCAAATACCTCGTCCGCTCCTGTAGTTTCGCATGCGCAGCAACAACTTTGATGGGGACAAACTTCTCTCCGCGTTTGCGCATAACCTCGCGAGCGACATTTGTGAACTCCTTGATAAGATCATCCCATGTCCGGAAGATGTTCATGGTCTGTCCGAGTAAGCGGTCAAAGGTCTCGTACGGAGTGTATGACAGTCTATGTGACGTCAGTACGCGCAATAACTGGTCGTTGAAATCACGAGAAATGGCCTCGACGAGGGGTAGTGCTCGACGGATTGGGTAGGGCGAAAGCTTGAGCTTGCGATTGATGTGTCCAAAGATGAGCACCAGTGACTCTTGAATTTTTTCGAGATCTGTTGCAGATAACAGCTCATTGAGAGGAAAGTCTTTCATGAGTTGATTGTATTTATGCACTAATGATACTCGTTAGCATCCAGTTGACGATGCTGGAAAGAAAGCGCACCAAGATCCGTAGAAGATTTCAGGCCAGTGTCCGTCATGAAACTGACTGTTGCAAGATATCGCTTCGCGTTTCGAAGGCATTCCATGACCATGGTCACTTCATCGCTGCGTAGCTGCGTCTCGATACCCTCCAGTGCGCGCTCAAGACTCAGCCAAAAATTGATTTCTTGCGAAGCAGTACCCGAGGAAACGTCACGCGAAAGCTTAGTGACTGCTTGAATAGCCTTGATCCACAGGTTGACGTGTCCGTGCAAAGCGTTGAGGAACGAACTCTCGTTTATTAGTTTTGGAGATATATGCGATATGTTTGGACGTGCGCCTGAAGCATGAGCCTAATGTTGTTGTCTTCAGCTTTTGAACGACTAATATTACTGAGAAACCGACCTGTTCTACGGCGCGCTGGATGGCTGGATGAATTATCAAATGCGTTTCAGGTATTTCCACGTTCTGCTGAAGGTGTAATAATGATAATTCCAGTTCTGCAAACTTCTTCTTGGTCATTGGTATCCCTATAAACGCAATTGAGTAAAGCCAAAGAAAGAAAGTAGAAATATACCCATTTTACTATCCCCTTCCTTGCCCCCACCCCGTGCTCCGACGAAAGCATCAAACCAAGGCTTAACACCACAGCTTACGACAGCATGCAAACTCTCATACGGCGTTTCTTCACCTCCAAACAAATTGAGGATATGTAGTTGCGTAGCAAGAGGTGCCACAGGATCCAAGGTAGGACCGCGTTTGATGAGGGCAAGAGATGTAACACTCGCAGGAGAATAAGTCAGATGCGAAGTTAGGTGGTATGAATAAGTCTGCGGCGCATCCTCTAATACGCGTCAGGGTAGTTTCTAAACTGAATGCAAAAGCTCACCCTCTGCTTCGTCCTTCGTTTTCACCACGTAAATCACGCCTCCACCCTCTGCCGCAAAGCGAGTGACTCTCTCGTCGAATTCTTCATCAAACAAGCTTACAAAGTCCTCGAGTGGAGCGCCAAGTACCGGTGGCAAGAGCGATTCGAGATATGCCCTAAAAAGTGAGGTGTCAAAAGGAGGAGGTGTATCTACAGGGCTGTCATGCGGGAGGGCACCGTTTGAATTCGTTAGAGGGGTTGTGGGGACATCTGGAGTGGACATGGCGGGTGATTCAGGACGGTCCAGCGGTTCAATAGACGAGATAGAAACGGATGAAGAATTCGAAAACCTTGGTGTTGAAAAGCTTATTCCTTTCCAGAACCCGGTAGCAGCACCTGCCAAACGTCTCGGGATAGCTTTCCGGTGGCTTGTGTAGTAAACCTGACCAAGAGCATTATCAGTACCCATTTTCTGAATGAAAGATATGCATATGTGGTAGAAGGGTTTGATTACCTTGACCTGCCACGTTCCACAAGAACGAGGCGCGAGCGCGTGAGCTGGTATGTACTTAGCTGCTGAAACGTCCAGTCGCGTTTCGAGAGACAACTCCAATTTCGCACTCCGACAACAGAAAAGTTAATTAACTTTACCACCTCTACGATGACGATGACGATGACGATAACGACGACAATATTAACGCGGTACAGCCGTAACTAGATCATTGGCTATGGAATGGGGTATGCCTCGTTGTAAATCCATCGTGACGGGATACACCCAGCTGAACACTCTGACGGGTGTTCTCTGTCCACTTTGAAAGGTGAGAGAAATATATTCAGATTTCCAACATTTTTAACTCAAACTCCAGGAGCGCAGGGGTGTGTGCATCATGCATAATTCAAATCACGTTTCATGTGCGACGTGATGAGCAATATGGAACTTACTACGAGCTGGGTGATGATATGCATAACATTGTACAGCATTCCCCTGCTCGCATTAGGTATCTTGAAAGATGTTCAAACATATGAATAGGCAAACGTGGAGGGAAAAGGATAACACCGACCGAATGGCTCGATTTTGAATGAGTTAAGTCTAAATCATTATCTCTTGTGGCTCTGTTGCAACGACCCAAACCCCTTCCTTTCTACCTAGTGTGAGAAGCACCAAGCACCATTGGATGCACAAACGACTATCGATATTGGTCCTATCATTCATGATGAATATCTCGTATTTCCTTCATTGATGTACGTATGTGACTTTTCTTCTTCAGTTTCGTTTTTTCTTACTCATTCATCTATGTATATAGAAAAGGTGACGCGTCCTGCAATCCAAGTGAAACATAGCTGACCATACATTAGAGAGAGGTGTCGGCCGTGCCGAGTTCTGAACTTTAGGATTCCTTTGAAGCACAGGATAGGTTGGATGATCAGGCAGATAATATGTTGCGCAACATGTAACATTTTATAGTCTGAGAATGGTGCTGGTGTGACTAGTAGTGCGGCTATTCCGTTAAGGGATAGCATAAGAGCACTTCTTCCACCCCGTCATCTTTCGGTGCGCAGAAAACCTCGATCCTTCTGGTCCGAAGTCGTACATCATGGTGGTGAAGGGAGCAAGCCGCCATACCTCTCAGGATGAATCACCGTATTCCGTATATTTACGAGCACGGCGTATGGAAGGGCTACGAAGACATATGAGAGGGCAAGGATCCACTCGCACTTAGTGCGGCACAGTTCGCTACGGCGTACTTGCGCAGAACAGGACCCCCATTTGCTCAACTGGGTGTCGTCCGGAGGATCGATAACCGGTGCGCGCCATGTGGTGTGCATACTTTGATGTGAGGCCAGACGATAATGGAAAGTTTGATCTGGAGTTTATTGCGGAAACAGTACGCGTGCAGAAATGCCCGAACTCGGGTAGGAATGGGTGCGGAGTAGTGTAAGGTCTGGGTAGGATAGTCCTTTATCGACAGAGTAATCGGTGCACATGTCACATTGTTCGTGCTTTCCTGCAGTTTATTTCTGAACTTCGTGTCATAGATATAATTTACGATCTCATTAGCAACATGACAAAAATCACGCACAAATAATTGCACTTCGGCCCCTCTAAGAATCCTGCGCACACTGCGTTGAGCCCTGGTAAACACGAGGTAAATCAACTCACGTGTTCTGATAGTATTACATGCACGACTCGAAGCAACATGACGTGGGAATCATTAGCGCACACCCAAATGCAGATGAACTCAAAATAAGACACCTCCTTGTAGCGTTCCCTTGCCGCTTCGATATCACGAAACGCAAGCTAACACAACACGAGTATGAGGGTGATTTGATATAAAGATACACGATGCCACTTCCATTCAACGTGATATCCTGTGTATCGCAGCCACACAATATAAGCCGTCAGCACTTGACCATATATGCTATACCAGAGAAAGCCGCACCATTACATCACAGAATCGATTAGACCACGATCTTGACGGACATGAATAGAAGTGCACAGCACTTGAATGGACCCTGCACCTTGTCAGACGCCAGACGCAGGCACTCCCGCGTGAGGCTAGCAAAGACATCACGAGAACCACGAAACGCGTCCAACACGCGCGCGCCTTAGCTCGCGAACAACATGTGTCCACCTGCGTGGCACATTGTACATATACCATGACCTTTCAACCCCAACGCCCATGAATTTTGAATCCATAGCCGTCGATTCCCATTCACCGCACATGAAAAGATTCGTCAATCCCGAGAGGCGAGAAGACGCACCCCCAGACTTTGTGGCGCCGCCTCAGGTGGTCGAACCGCAACAACAGCAACGACAACCTCAACAGCAACAACAGCAACCATCACCGAGTGCGAGCCACCCAGAGATCTATGAAAGACGGTGACTAACACAGACCACCACCCCGCAGATATCCCACCAAAAGATATTGCCCAACGGCCTGACGATACCAACAGACAGCTTGCACCGGTCATGCTCACCCCAGAAGACCGCGAACGCAGCCGCTCGAACCAGCGCCAAGCCCCGGCAGAAGACAAGGGTAAACAACGTGCACCAGCAGAACTCCTCTCTGAGGACCGCGCCAAGCGAAGCCCAAACCCAGTAGATGACCGCGGAAATCAACGTGCACCAGAGTTCCTCTCTGAGGACCGCGCCAAGCGGAGCCCGAACCCAGTAGATGACCGCGGAAATCAACGTGCACCAGAGTTCCTCTCTGAGGACCGCGCCAGGCGGAGCCCGTACCCAGTAGATGACCGTGGAAAACAACGCGCACCAGCAGAGCTCCTCTCTGAGGACCGCACCAGGCGGAGCCCAAACCCAGTAGATGATCGCGAAAAACAACGTGTACCAGCTGAGCTCCTCCCCGAAGACCGTGACCGCGCGAGACTGCGCCCACCCACTACAGAAGACCGCAGCAGACAACGCGGCCCCGCAGAGGTCCAGCAAGCCCAACAATACAACGAGCGTTCCCCTCTCTTCACGCCCCCTCAGTCGGTATACGGAGGTGCAGGGTCAAGCCGCGGGCATGAGGACATATAGTCGCCGCCAGCCCTCGCCCGCCGACTCAGATGACATTGTCATGGTAGATAACCGCGCAGAGTCCCAGCCCAAATCAAGCTTTTGGGCGCGCATCACAGGTGGTGTAAAAGACAAAGTCCGAGCCAGAGCCTGCGAATGCACGCACGCGCGGCCGGCTCCCCCCACAGCCCTCCCGTCCTAATGTCGTGCTCTTCGGAGAGCGCGGAGCAGGCAAAAGCTCGCTCATTAACATGCTCGTCGGCCGGGATGTATCATCTCCATCCAACCCAGACCTCGCACCGTTTGCGAGTAGGGGGTACGCTGTCGACGTGGGGGGACGGGAGGTGGTGATATGGGACTCGGTTGGGCTGCAGAAGGGGGAACATCACAATAAGCTGTCCGAGGGTGCTGAGAAGAACCTGCAGGGGTTGATACAAAACATTCATGGCGGCCTCAACCTCCTCTTGTTGTGCGTCAATGCCGCGCGCGTAAGCGAGGCTCTAGAAATCAATTACGACGCATTTTTTGGCATTATCGGAGGCAAGAAAGTGCCTATAGTGCTCGTTGTGACGGGTCTGGAGAACAAGGATCCGATGGAGGGGTGGTGGAAGGAGAACGAGGCGGAATTTAAGAGGCATGGGCTGACGTTCGATGGGCACGCCTGCATTACCACCACAAGAGGGAAACCACTCAGAGACGGTCCTGGGCACCAGCATGACGAGCAATATGAGCAGTCCACTCTGGCCGTTAAAGAGCTGATCAAGGCAAAACTTGGGGCGGCCATTATCATTCGGGAGGAAGGGAAATTGGCGGAGTTGACAGAGCTCTTGCGAGAGCAAAATGTGAACGCGACGGGCCAAAACACAGATAAAAACAAGAAGGGGTGGAGTTTAGGAAAAACGGGGGGCACTCGAGAAGTACGTAATGGCTACGGAAGCACACATGACGAGCAGTGGGACGATAACAGAACGGACAGAGTAGAACGAGAGGGAAGGACTGCCGCGTTAGCATTACTGGGTGGGTTGTTTGCCGTCTTTATTTGCCTACATTCAGGTATCGTCAATTGTGTTTGATTACGAGACATGCATGAGCGTATTCATATACCTATCACACTCACTCATTACATTGAACGGTTTAATTTACACCTGTTGCAGGCGCAAAAAGTTGCTAAGTCCGCTCCATCTGAGAAAGAACGATCATGTAGTGATTGGACATTGGTAAAGCAATAATATATACATACTTTGCATCTATGAGATACACCTCGCACAAATCGATCTTTCATACATATCACATAGAGCACGCACGGCTTACTAGTATTGCGGCTCAATTAAAGCAACACAAGAATGGATAGCTCGCGATGCGCACCCATATTTTTCTTCCTGGGAGCAGACTTGACTCCATCATTCTTTTCCTCCTGACTTCTTTAACAGCAAAGCTCAGCAAGATGTAATCGTGATGCCGTTCGAATTCAGCGTGCACTGTGCACTGTACAGAAGAATGTGTTCATAAGTTTGAGTTTGAGGGCATCTGAGCATCAGCCTGTCACGTTGTTACAGTATTTGTCACGTGTGACGTCTATTTTCGCGGGTTTGCATCTCGACAGTCTTGGTACTAGTATGTGGCACCTCGTAGTAGAGATTTCAAGAGCATAAGCTAAGATAAACCTTTCAAATTGAGAGCCTCCAGGTTGGCGTCACTTGCAGCTCTGACTGAGTTATGCCAATCACGTGATGTTGATATTTTTGTTTCACAATTTATTTACCTGCTCGAATTTGAATTTACCATCGTCAAATTGATGCAAATTATCAACGGGAAAGATGATCTCGAGGCTCACGGCAAGTTTGGTAAGTAGTAACTGACAACTTACAATTCTGAGGCAGCAGCTTGACTTGTACAGCTACTAGTACTCACGCAGATATGAATCATCAGTATAAGGATTGATTCAGTTATTCTGCCGCTTCATACCTGCGTGAGTAGTGACTCAGGACAGAATCATCCAAGGTAGTTGCATGAAGAACATTTCTCCCTATCAGAACAACTCTTCATGGTCACATTGATCGTTTGAGATCCACGTGTTTGAATTCTGCAGTGGCTCACTCACTGGCAGACAGACTCGCACCCGCCTCGATTCACTCCAGTTCGATTAATCACTGACACGAGGACGGCAGAGTATGTGTGGTATGATGACTGAAGGAGTTATCAGGGTCGCTTTGAAGCCCGGAATGGAGGAACCGTTCTCCTTGCGTTCAAGTTATGCGGTCGATTCCTCAAGATAGGAAAAATCTGGCTGGGTCTCTCATATCGGACATTAAATATCGGCAACCGCAAGAAGAGGGATCGAGGCAAGTCCGTCTACATTTAGGTATCTTATATCCATTTAAATTTTATGACAGTCTTAATAGGGGAACAAGCCGAGAGAACGGGCACACGAGTTCCATGTTATAGTGAACAAAGACTCCACACGAACCGGATCATCATCAAAGACCATCGTGATAACTTGACAATCGTTGAGCTGCTGCTGCAGACAGACCTACCGAAGAATGTCCTCCTGCACCTCAAGTTGGTCTATGGAGAGCACAGGCGACTCCAGAAGATGTGGGTTTTGTGCACTGTTGACAATAATTAATCTATCTCTATCATCGTACTTATGCCTTGAGCAGCATCGCCAGACGTAGAGTTCTTCGTCATCAAGCGCCCTTCGCAGGGAATCTTCAGAAAACTCTTTCAATCTCGAACTCCTGTGCGCTATTTCGACTCAGCGTTACGTATCAACCGATCTACCCTCACGCATGTCAAGGCGAGTGGTCATTGAAATTCATGTCGTGTTAGAAGCCTGGCTTATGGCCTCTATTAAGAAAAAAATTCAAGCATTGATTATTCGCCATTTGGACCTATCCAAATTGTACGGGGATCTACCTCAATCTCGCTTGGATTTTTTGAAACGCGAGGTAAAATATATTCTGGCAGAACACCAGCATGTTCGAGTCTGAAATCTGGATTGCAGGTACTACTGGACGCAGAATTATCGTTTCTGACACAATACGAAGATGGTTGGGCAGTTGATGTTCTGGTTCGTAACTTATATTACCGACGTCGTAGAATGGCTGAACAAAAGGTGATTTACCCATCTTCTGAGGACTGATAATAGATTGTGCTAATCTACGACAAACAGCTCAAACTGGCTTGGAACGCACAGGTTTGTATTCCCTATTCCACCGCAAATTTCATCACCCAACATATCTTACAGTGTCCGTGTAATCAAAGGTCGTTCAACAGTCGTTCTCGCGTTCCTCGAGATCTAGGCCCACGAACCAGACGTACCCAGACGAACGCCTCGTCGCGTGTAGCTCTCCTATCAACCCGCTTAGATTCAGCAACACCAAGTCTTCTTCGTTTTCATCGAGCCATCGTCCGCGCCGGCCTCTGTACGGACCACCATCTACAGCAACTGTTCCGGATGTCGGCCAAATCGAGGGACAAATTCATTCTAAAAGCGCTAGGGAAGTCAACCTTATTCGAACGAGTTGCAGTGTTGGATATTTTGGAACGGATGAACAAAGAGCAAATGTAGTTTGTAGATAATGAACTAGCATTCTGCGGGATGATACAGAACCTCTTGTATCATAGTACATAAATACCGCACGCGCATGCGAGGATGTGGAAGTCAATTGGTCAAAATGCGACCGTTGTAAGGAAGGCCCCAGAAAACCGGCAGAGTTGAGTGAACTCTTGCGATAGCATGCCTTCACTGTACAGCAGCCAAAGTTCCTTTTTGTTTGGTGCATCTATCTTGTAAATTACGAGTAATAGCACCTGTTGCAGATAGAAGGGCCTGATACTTGCTGAAGCTGAGAAATCCAGCGGCCACTGGGACTATAGTAGTATACATCATACAAAGCCTTTTTACACATCGTAAGACTAGCTCCTCTTCGTTCGCAAGCGAGCGGATTACTTGTTTCATATAAATTGTCTATTTCATCAAACTTATCATAAATTAGAGAAAGTTCGACATACTTAGCCCTAGTAATGCGAAGGGTCGCGGAGCCCGCTACAATCGAGACTTTTTTGAGTCATGATGCAAATTGATTGGTGTTACAGATACATGTATCCTATACATACCAGTGAATGGCGAAATTGAAGTGATTTTTTTCTGCTGGTATTGATGCCACAGATATAACCAGCGAAGTCGCGAAACGGGGGCGGTTGGTACAAGTACAGGCCGGTGTTCCTGAGAGCGTCATAAGTCAGTCTTTCTCCTTTCCTTTCCCTCTCTTGTTCTTCTGCCCGTTCGTTTGCGAGGTTTTATTGGTAGGATTCACCTCAACGTCGAATGTTGAGAAGCCTGCAATCCGAATCATCTCTCGACATGTCAGTTGAGGTCGTTGACAGTGGGGATAAAACGTTTTTCGACAGGTTCATCAGAAGGTTGCAGGACCTTTAAGGCTTGCATATCGAGACTCGAGCTGAAAAGTCTGAAGGGCCCGTCCGAGGTTCACTCTGGGCGACGGACTGTTTAGCATCATGTTTGTACACGCGGGTGTCGCAGGTGGCGAGAACAAACGTAACGGGTCTCAAGTTTCATGCATCGGGATTACTCTGATTCCGTTTTCTGTTGTGTTGTAGATATTTAGCTGCTTGATCTTGTCTTGTTTCAGCTGAAGGTATGTTCCAGGGTAGTGAGTGAGGATTTTCGGATTCAAGTCATATAGCGCTTCCTGAGTGACCTGAGCAGGGTCAGAGACTCGGTGTGCAAAAATCGAACGTTTGCTCCCGTGCTCGAGCTCACTATAGATCCATATAACTTGAGGACATAGCCGTGGTCTGTTGTCCCACCACGTTGTCATTCGCTTTGTTCGTCGAGGAGTTTATCTACCCGAAAGCCATGGACAACTGCCAATTCATTTAGAGCTGGTCTGAATAAGCCTTCGTAACCACCAAAGATTATCCACAACATGTTCATCTTGCCGAAGGAGAGATGAACATGTTGAAGATAACCTCGCTTGGTTGACATTAGAAGAACTTGTTTGAGTAGATCCCGCCTGGGTAGCTGTAACTTCTCCATTTGTAACATCAAGCAAAGGAGAAGGTAGAATCTCTACAAATGATCATTCAGCCATATGAAAATGATTCGACGAATACATATACCTCCAGGCTGAAAATTCCAACAATACCAGCAAAAAGGCGTGCGACATCCGTTTCTGAAGGCCGAAAAAATGGGACCATTCGAATCCCTCATTCATATAGATAGATCAACCGTCAATGGTAGGAATGCACGCCAGCCCTCTACAGCCACTCCGTGATGGTGGGTGACAGAACGCGCCACATTGCAATTATGACAACGACACGGTTGAACTAGGACTCGCAGCATCAACACCAATAACAAGAGGGATATCACAGAAAGATCCGAGGGAAGACATAAGTCGAAGCATAAATCGATGTACACAGAAGGTGTCAAGGTGACCGTTTCAGAGTGGAGCAGTGGCTGGGAAGGATGGGTTTTCCGTCATGTGACAACTCCAAAGCGCGCGCTATCCAAATTTAAACCCAGATTTACCAGTCCATCTATAATCGACGGCTTGCCTCATTAGACGGACTCAAGACGGACTGGTCACCAGTCTACCTACACCATGGGCCGTCGCAAACGCGCTACCTCTGTTTCATCGTCCTCAAAACCCGACAGTTCTAGCTCATCCCAGTCTGTAGTAGCTGTACCTCCGAAGAAGATCTCGAAGAAAGTCACCCGGCCAAAAAAAAGGCGCCGTTCATCTGATGATGAGGAGAAAGTGACGTAAGTAGATTTATAGTCAGTTTGTTTTGATGTTGTGATCACTAATAATGCTTTAATACAGGAATATGGAGCCTGAGACTGACCCTCACGAAGAATTTGTTGCTGCATCGCGTTGTATAGCGCGCTGCATTGACGTGTTTTGTAAGACAGAACAACTTATCACTGTAGGTCTTTCTCTGCAGCAGCGTGACGCTGCAGAGAATGGTGATTTCTTGGAAGACGAAGATCTCCGGGCTAGTCGCAACAAGCGACTCTCGAAAATGTAAGTCACTTTTGAATCTCACCATTAACTGAATCTTTTCTTGCTCTACAGGTCACCTAAGGTCCAAGAGCGATATAAGAGGAATTTCGCTCGGCTGCTTCAACTCGCTCCGAGCTTGAAACCTCTACTTGGCGACCCTCGGAAAGCCTCAGAACTTAATGCCATCACCAAGAAGGTGAGTATACGCGCATATATGAGCATGTTATGTACTTATTAATCCATCAGATGGATGCTACTATCTCGGCTACTCGTTCTGAGGATACTTCACGCCTGAAGAGCCAAATCGGCCATTATGCGGCCTTCAACACTAAGGATCACGCAATATGTCCAGCTATATACAACGGAAGTGGTTCACGTACTCACATGGGTATCAACCATCCTGTTCTAACGCGCTTTCTCTGTCCGGTCAGGGAACTTAAGAGATTTTCAGAGGACGCCGACAAGTGAGTTTTTTTTTTTTTCAAAGGCTAGTCTAACATCTTGCAGGGCACTTAAAGACATACAGTGCGGCAAGGTTAACTTGACCGCATCCGCACTTCCCGCATTTCTATGGGCCGGAGACCCACCAGGTAAAGACTACGACGATGACAACATGTTCGAAGGCATGTTTGATGGCTACTTATTGGAGCGGGTAGGCATTTTTTTCGGTGTTGTTTTAGATTGATATTGATATCTCTTTGTTTATTAGACTATGCGGCACATTTTTACAAGTCCCTCAAGTGCATATGGGGGAGAGACGCGTGCGACACGCACCTGCAACGCTGCTCTACACAACATGACCACAGTGGAAGCAGCGCATATAGCCTATGGTTGTTTACAGGTTTGATCATTTCAAACTTACATACTGGCTAGTCACTCAATTTTGTCCAGGTTCGTTTTGGTATCAGCGCTAAGAACGCTTGGTCCGAAATTGATGGTGCTTTCAACTACCGGGACTTCTACAACAATGTCGTCGAGCTTATCGAAGATTCACCTGATCCGGAATGGAAGGAAGAATTCCTCAAAGCTTGGAACGTGTGAGGTTTTGTTATATTCTTAAAGCTTCGCACTAACTCTTATTTATGTAAGGAAACTATTCAAGAATGAGGAAGGCCGTGACAGCAACAGGACTCAAGATAATGACAAAGTCTCTGCCTCTCGTGAAAATAGAGATAACGACTTAACGAGATTCCACGCTCAAATGGCAGCACGTCGTGCAGCGAAGGTAGTCCTAACTCCAGCTCCACCCCATGAGCCGACTCCAGCCCCTTCTACTCGCGAGCCAACTCCACTTCCACCTCCCCTTGCTCCTAAACCTAAGTCAGTTGCCAAGCCAAAGTCAGCTGCCCCTGCTTGTGAGTCTACTCCAGTCCCTCTTGCTCACTAATCGGCTTACCTGCGTGTCTTGCGCACCCTGACCCAGATTCTGTACATGCCGCGTCACATGCCCCAAGTGATCTGACAGAGGCTGAGTAAGGATTCCGAACCCGTCCAGATTGCGGCCAAACGCAAGACTAAGAAGGTAAGTCCGAAGTGTGCCCGAGTTTGTACTAAATCTAATGTTCTGCAGGCTGGCAGCTGTTCAACAAAGCGCAAGGCACCTGCGCAAAAAAGTTCGGGAAAGTAGCCATTCGACCCTTAACACATCCGCATTTCCTGTCATTCGCATTGCTCGCGGGCCGTCAAACGATAATCGTGTGTTGTTTTCGTGTTCTTGCTTTCATTTTCTCGCTGTCCTACACTACTGAACTGCTGTATTATTGACCTACTCATAGATTTCTCGTAGTCCCGTTCTGGCGTCCATTCTCGATTACCTACATTCCCATACATAGGCTCGGAACAATACACCCAGTTGTACCTCACTACTTTGTACTGTCGTGCTTTTAATGCAATATTTCATTATATCGGAATGCAATTGCAAACCTGCAATGGCTGATCACTCCGAGCGATGTTCAAATGCCTGATACACACAGAAATGTCTAATATATCGGAATGCTATATCAACGCGAGACTAATATAGTCATGACAGTTAGAATGGCTGAATCGAGTTTCCTAACATTGTCCGACATTGAGGACCAGTGCCATTTGAGTGCCATACCTATATCATTATGCCAAGTATGGTAGCTCTTGCCAGTCTTATACCCTTATCTGAGTTGTGTGATGACATAAGGCTTCCAGTAACTTTCAAACTCGAATCAATGCGAGATGACTGATGTGATCAGCCTACTCACATTCCCAGATACATCCAAGGCATTCACAGCCTACCGGTCTACAGTAGTTGACGTTGACAATCAGGCATCTCATCCACGCAAGACCCCACGCTTGGACGCCGACTCTGACTCGGGTTCTGCATCCAGAGCGCGCGATGCTGTGAAAGGCAAGAATGTCGACAGAGGAGGCCCAGTAAGGATTCAGGTTCATGGCTTTACAGGTTCGCGTTTCATTTTGTTCTTGAGGGGGTGGCACTCATGGGAGGACGGTGAATATTGTAGGCGGTACCGTCGGATCTGCGTTGAACAAGGTTTATGATAGCTTGTATGTGCGGCTAGCGCGCAGCATCAGGGCACTCTTGGAGAAAGGATCTGGTGAACTGGGTACGACATATGAGGGTGTCTACACCGCATGCCGGGGCATTGTGTGTATTGCTGGGAGAGGCGAGGGCCTATATGAGATGTTGAAAGCCGAAATCCACAGATGCGTCAATCGCCTGGCGGAAGAGCTTGAGAAAACAAATAAGGACGGTGTTGAGTGGATCGGACAATTCGTCGAGACGTGTGCATGGTTTGAGAGACAGGTAGTGAGTGACATATAACGAGTTTGGGGTCATTGATTCACGGATTCACGTCAAGGCCCTACTAGAATCACTCCTTACCTACCTCGATCGTGCTTATGTGCTCAAGAATCCTAGTATTCTTTCTATTCAGTGAGGTTTCCTCCACGAGAAACTATCTCCATGTGCTGACACTCAGAACTTTAGTGACCTTGCATTCACTCGTTTCAGAGAACGCATATTTAGCGGTTATTTTATCGTGGAAAAGCTTCAGAAAGGCATCTCCACATGGGTCACATGGGAGAGGAACGAAGGGTACGCCCTTCGATGTTCATACCATCCGTCTGTGTCTACACAATACTCACTCATCAACCAGACAAGTACATATCCAGCGCCCCTTCCTGAAAGAGCTTGTTTCCCACCTCATCACACACCACGTATACGATGCCATCTTCGAACGACACTTCGTCGAGCAGACTCAGGAGTACTTCTCAAAAGAATCGTATCAGATGGTCGAGGTCGAGAAAGCCAAGGCGAAGGTATTCCTTGCGCACTGCAATCAGCGGACGAATGAGGAGCAGGGTAGAGCGAGGGCTGTCATGCTTGATGGTACTGTCGCGCTTGTCAAGGATGCCGCCATTCGGGCGCTTTTCGAGGGGAGGCTAGAGTGGATGGCTAAAGAAGGTTGGTGTGACCGGGTTCATGGGGTCGTCGTGTTGACATGATTATGCAGTATTCACGGAGTGCAAGGGCACTGCTGACCTCAAGAAAACGTATGCGCTGTTTTCATCGGTAGACGGCCTGCCCGTGCTGTGCCGAGAGTTCAAGGCTTATGTCCAAGTAGGTGTCTTATCATCCCTTTTCCCGAACTTGCGCTGATATATTCACGCTCTAGAAAACAGTTCAAGATATCGTGAAAGATGCATCCAAGGACGACGAGATGGTCAACCGTCTCCTCGAATTCAAATCCTTTGCGGATATAACACTCAAGGAAGCATTCGTCAATCCGTCCACTAAGCAGACCAACCAAGACTTTTCCTACGGACTCATCGACGCGTTCACCAAAGGGTTCAAGGCGCGGCGCAATAAGCCTGCTGAGCAGATTGCGAAGCATATCGATAGACTCATGCGCCATGGACAGCGAGGCGTGTCGGATGCTGTGTTTGAGGCGTTGCTGGATGCTGCTCTTGCTCTCTACAGGTTTACGGATGATAAGGATGTGTTTAGAACATTTTATCATCGGGCGCTAGCGAAGAGATTGTTGCTGGAACGCAGTGCCTCTGATGATTTTGAGAAGGCCATGCTCAAGAAACTCAAAGAGAGTATGTGATAGTGCTTCTTGTTTTTTGAATTCGCGTGCTGATCGTTGTTGGGC
Source organism: Suillus bovinus (assembly GCF_016758785.1). NCBI lineage: Eukaryota > Fungi > Basidiomycota > Agaricomycetes > Boletales > Suillaceae > Suillus > Suillus bovinus. Next base: position 27,947 of record NW_024542168.1, read on the forward strand.
AGAATATGATCCAGAATTTGGCATGGGAGATCATATGTTCAACGACCTTGCGTTGTCGCGAGATATCATGCGGGAGTACCACGCTCGTATCAGGGATGACAGCTCCGCAAAGAATCTTTCTGTCATGGTTTTGCAACGAAGCGTCTGGCCGTTCCTTGCGCGAACGACAGACGTGGACTTGCCTTCTTCAGTGAGCGATGCGGTTTCCGGCGTTCGCGTGAGCTAATGGTAATGTCATAGATGCAAGTAGATCTGAACCATTACACGACTTTTTACAAGATCAAACATCAGGGGCATAAACTCGATTGGGATCATTCGCTTGGAACAGCTACGGTCAAAGCGTGGTTTGCGGCCGGTCCTAAAGACCTTACGGTCAGCTTATACCAAGCTGTTGTGTTACTTCTCTTCAACAAGGAAACAGAGATTGGCTACAGACAGATCTTAGAGGAGACGCGTATGGGCAAGTATCGTTCATTGTTCAGTTTTATGAGATACTGACAGGAGTTTCCAAAATAGACGATGGGGAGCTGAAGAGGACGTTGCAGAGTCTGGCGTGCGCGAACAAGAAGGTGTTAAAGAAGCGTCCGGCGGGGAAGAATGTGAACAATAACGATGTCTTTTACTTTAATCCGGAATTCACTGATCCGCGCGCGAAAGTGCACATCAACTCCATTCAGGCGAAGGAGACGGTATGTTCCTCTTCTTGCGGTGGAGCGCATCTACACCACTGATTTGGTTGGTTGTTCTGCTTAGGCTGAGGAAAGCCAACGGACTCAATCGCACATCGAGGGAGACCGGAAGCACTATTTGGATGCAGCGATTGTGCGAATTATGAAAGCGAAGAAGGAGCTTTCGCATGAGCAGTTGAAGAACGAGACGATTGATGCTGTGAAAAGTCACTTTGTGCCAGATGTGAGCGTCATTAAGCACCGGATTGACGGGCTGGTTGAGCAGGAGTATTTGAGACGGGATGAAGAAGATCGTAATTTGTATATTTACGTAGCGTAGGGGCGCATGATATGTATTGACGACGTGATATGGTTGCATCGTTTTTTGATCACCATAGCTCAACGTTCATGTCTGTCTTTTGAGGGTCATTTAGCGTGAGAGGTCGCGAGGAAAAGCACTTTCCTCTTTGACAGCCTCTACATCATACACCAGTGTTTTTCATGGCTCTCACTACCTTTCTTTCTGGCTGAACGGTGTCTTATATCTGCTTGGGCGCTGTCGTATAATGTAATTGGTCCACTGAGATAGGTCCGAATCACGGGATGGGTCCGACCGGGCCATCAGCGTTGTCCAGCATGGTCCTCAGAAACTCGGATATTTTTCGATGAAGGTTCTCTAGGGATCAGTAAGCTATTTGCATACCAGCGAGAAAACGATGGCTTACTAGCACGGTCGACCGCTTGGATATATTCCTCATTTGCGTCTTGCATTTGTTGTTCCAGTGCTTGAAGTCGGTTTGCCTGTGCCATAGTTACATTTCAGCTGCATCAAAACCTACGCGCGCCTGACCTGCTGTTGTTCTGGTTCAGGGACCGGTAATGACTGGATAAGATATTCAATTTGTTTTGCCTTGACGATAAGGTCCTGAACAAGCTCGTTCGTGTTTGCTGAAAACCTGTTTAATCACCACTGACTGCGCGCATGCCTAGTCACACACCTTCGAATAATTCTGGGGGATCGTACTTGTCCGGATTGCGAGTCTTTGTTATGGGTATCTGCTCGCTGACTTGCAGGAACGTAGACCTGGTGGTGAGGTAGGCGATGGTGCTTGACATGATTGTCAGGAGCTGCAACGTGTTGTTTAGGATTTTAAATTTGGTTAAGAGGGAATGGAGAGCCCACGCGTTGTATTTCATCTTGAAGTTGAGTGATACGGTCCATGTGCGAGAGTTCCTGCAGCATGGCGCTGCCGGAGGGGCAGGGAGCTTGTGTGGCGAATCTTGGATTCTTGGTTGTACGTTTGACAGCTTGGATCGTGACGCTTACTCATCACACCTTCATCTACTACAACCATCATGGGGAATGATGGAGGCAGCATTCCCGACAGACGCGACCTCGTAAAGAACAAAAAGAAGGCAGAACAAGCAGACAAGGCAAATCAGACTCGTGCTATATGGTTTTTCTGTGCTCTTTCAAAGGTGAGTATCTTTTGTTTTCGCTGCTGAATGCTTCTGATAGACTTCTTAGCGTCCCTTGCAAGAACCTATCGTGTCGTGTGCTCTTGGGAAACTGTATAACAAGGATGCTATAATCGAGAATCTACTTGATAAGACTGCCTATGGAGATGCGGAGAAAATATGCGGACATATACGTTCGCTGAAGGTGCGTGATAGCTCTGGTGTCACCACTAACACTCAACTGACCTATAACTCGATAGGACATTAAAGTTCTTAAACTAACCCCAACATCTCCACCACCTCCACCTGATTCATCTGCTGATACCGCCAAGTTCGTGTGCCCGCTCACGTTCAAGGAAATGAACGGCGGACAGCCCTTCGTGTACATTTTGACTTGTGGATGCGTTTTCTCTCAATCTGGTCTGCGTACCGTCCTTGGTTCATCGCCTTCGAACGGAAATACTGCAGCTGGAGAAAGTTCAGCTCCTGGGGACGAACAGCTAGAAGTCTGTCCACAGTGCGCGACCAAATTTTCTAGGTCGTCTGACATTTTCATGATAAACCCACCCTTGGAAGAGGAGGAACGTATGTATGCTGCGATGGAACTTCGTCGTTCATTAGAGCCTATGAAGAAGTCAAAGAAGCGTAAGACTGGTGCAGATGCTGTGGCTGACGAGGTCGCTACCAAGAAGAAGAAAGCATCCACAGAGAGTCACTTGCCTTCTCCAGCACCTGGTTTGAACCCGAAGATATCTGCAGCATCACGATCTCTTGCTCAAAGCCTTGCTGCGGAAGAAGCGAAGAGGAAGGCTGGCATGAGCGATGCGGTCAAGTCGTTATACCGGGGCAAGAACGATGCTCCCAGAAAGGAAACGTTTATGACTATGGGTACTTTTACAAGAGTGAGTCGCTCATCTGCTCATCGCATTGGTTCGCGACGCTAACTTGGGCTCTGTGTAGTATGCGTAAATAACGACTTTCATCGAGTGTAGTTCTGTGTATGATACTATAATTTATGTATATTCTACTAGTCGTTGGCTTCAATTCGATTTCTTCATACTGGGCAATTTGCAAGAATATTTCGATCTTAGGATACCCGACCTTGTATGTATCCACTCGTGTTGCTGTTTTCTGACAATAACTATGCTACAGTACAACCTGTTGCACGATTGCAGCATCTCAAGGGCTGATGGTACTTATTGGCTTAGTAGTCATTGAGTGCGATGCAGGAAGGTATGTAGAAGTCCTGCCCAAGGTGGCTGACAGCGATGAACTGCGTGGGAACAATGATTATGATGCTGGCGCGGACACGTCGGATATCCCAGGATCGAGATGTCCTCCCCAAATCAGCCTCGAAATCCAGCTTTGAACTCCCCGTCGCATTTAGGATGGGATGAAGGAACATAGGTGCGCATACACTTGAAACTGAGAACGTAGACGTTGCAGCAGGACATCACTCGGCCTAGCGCTGACTCGCCATAGCGCGAATCGTCTCATAATGGACAACCCTGAATCACCGAGGTGGAGCACCGCGTTTTAATGCTCGAGCATTTGTAGAGTCTGTAAAATAAATCTGGAGGGAGGTAGAGGCGGAGGGTGCACGTACGGGTGAGGCGGACATACTCTCCGAACCATTTGCCTTGCAACATGTATTTATGATAAAGGAAGCACACGACAGATACGCATGCACGCACTTGGAACCGGGAACCCATACGTTACAAATATCAAGCAATGGATAATCAGTACTATGTGCTATGTATGTAGCAAAATTCATGGGAACCTCTGCCCGAATTTCAACAGAGCTGCATGTCTTCTCATTATAAAATTTCTTCCGAGTATAGTTTCAGTGCTAACGAGAACAAGTATAAAATTAATGCGGTTGAGTTGAAAAGGCCTCAGACACGAACACCTCCTGTTGCGGTGAGTAGCCCTCTTCCACCACACCATCATCGCATTTCATTGAACCGACATATAATAGCTCTTCAAAGACTTTGTCCGAGTCATAGCAACTTCACGCACATTGCGCAATCAGACTTTTGTCGGTGTGTGGTTTCCTCATATGGTCACATCGTAGGCTGATGCACATGAGTTATACCAGATACAATCCATACCATGAAGCTCGTTCAAATCGTTTATCTCACAATCCTTGCCATTCCCAGTGCTATGTTTACCCCAGTGGCACTGGCAGTGAAACCTCCGAGTCACGGTGGTAATAATGTATTCTGTGATCCACCATACGTCCACTCTAAGGACTCTTTGGTAGGGTGCAGCCAAGGGAAAATGCCTATGCAGGTCTCTGATGCTAACGGACAGTTTTGGGCATGCTGTGTAAAAGTGTGACCCTCGCCAAAAGCCATCATGCTACTTTAGTAGGTGATGGCAACCAATATCCAGTGTTGCCCTCATAGTTCTAGTGTTTCCTTTTTCTTCCATACTATTCTCTACCTACAGTATATAAGCAGCTTACTTAGTACTTGTAGGGCATTCAATCTTTTCCCCACAAATAGACTTAAGTTTGGACAGTTACCTTATCTGAAGCCTGAGTATATTCGACATCATGTGTATACACTTTCGAAGTGTTACATATTTTTAACTGCTATAAAATCTGAAGTCTATTACCTCACTATAGTCATTGTCAAGGAGACCTGATCACCCTCCAGAACCTTGACTCTTCTATCAACTAAGAAAATTCCTATACCGACTTCAATATTGACAAAAATGCCAACTAGTTTGCAACCTGCTGCACCTTCTTGCCTCTTGACTAGGTCAAGAGGCTCGAGTGCAGCTGCCTGCACTCTTGACCAAGAGCTCAAGAGTGCTGAGGCCTGGGACAGCTTAGCTGTGCCCATGACTGCCAGCCTCACGGCCACCCCTCTCCGATAGCGATGTGCTGGGCCTGGCCTGGGATTTTGGAAAGCCCAGTGTAATGATGGTAGCGGTGCTGGGCTTGGAACCACGGGTTTTCATACTCACATCAACACCCAAAACATACACGCACATGTCCGAGCCACTCCGCATCGAACCTTCAGATATCGCATCAGCCGATCACACTTCATGCACACTTGTCCATCCTGTGTCCTGTCCATCCGAACTAGCCTCACTAGGTGTGTAGTTATTTCTGTGCATGTTTTCTGACATTCAGACCGCGTTATTACATGTCCGCAGCACCTCGTGTCTTATTACATAGGACATTGGACCCAAAATATATCACTACTATCTTTGCCTGTAGTATTCTGGATTTCTACGTACTTACTTAAATACTCTGTAGTAACCTGTAGCAATTAGGATCCAGTAGGGAGGAGCCATTTCCTGACTCTGCGGATCACCCAGAATATTCTCATAGTTCTTAGTTGCATTGCGAAATATTACCGTTCCTTCACTGTCACAAACCCGCCATTCGTTATACTCGCAATACCGCTTGCAACCTGACACTCGTTACATAGTTTCCGACCTATATTTGTGAAGTCCAAAAGTCCGAAATCTCGGACATCACACTTTGGCTTCAGACATCGGATAAGTACCCTCAGACATCGTTTTGCAGCATCAGACATTTTGTTATTTGCATTACTGGCGCACTTTTACTACTAATACCAATTAGCAATCCCTTTAGGATCGAACACACTTGCTCTGCAAGTATAGCAGACTAGGTTGTGCAAAAGATCTACCTAAATATTGTTGACTAGGTAGTACAATTTCTGCTGAGCCCAGCAGAGATTTACTCTTTACACCAGGCCTGAGGCTCAGGCCCTGGCTTCCAAATAAGAAATACCACTGGCAAGTGTTTTTTTTTCAGTACTGTCACCTGAGACACAACCAGAAAAGTTCTGTAAACAGATGTGATGCATGTCCTGAGAAACATTGTGCCTATTTTAATCTATTTGTATATCGTATGGATAATGGACAGTTTCTGAATAAAATCACAGATATGCATAAGGATCAAATTCTATTGATTAAATTCAGAATAAGTTTGGCAAAAATAAGGAGAATTTGTTTTATGATCTGTATATGTTGCATATTAACTTAATTTCCAAAATTTAGTTACAAATATCAAGACATCTCTGAGGTTGCAATTGTTCACACATATTTCATGTGACATTTTCAAGGCCATATAGAGGATCAAGTCACATATAAGACGTAAGGTCTGCCTGATTGATAAGTCCAAAAACAAATTTAAAAAATTGTTATTATTTACAAATGAACAAATTTATTTACAATTTGTAGATATGACGAATATATGTATGAGTGGCCCTCTGAGTACCCCTATGAGAGGTCCACCCAATTCAACAGGTAGACTGGACCAGTAGCTTGCATTTGTACCTTCGGAGAACTCCAGCAGAGTCTGAATTCTCACATTCACTACTTAATCACTTGAACTTTTGTCAGACGGTTTTCCCTTCTCTTCCATCATACTATGGTAGTGTTATGATAATGTAATCACTTAGTAACTATGTTATAGTCATTAAGAAACAGGCTGTCGTCAAAATGAGTTTGTAAGATGACTTTGCTGAACTCAGAACTGGCATGTGGTTCGGTGTCATTTGATTCCTCTACGTCATGCTGTACTATTTTGTGATGCCCACCGACCAGGAAATATCCTGATCAACATTTCATAGAGATATATCACTTAAATTTTTATCTGGTGCAGTTCCAAACCTTTGTTGGCTGCACAAGGATCTGCAAATCATCAAGAAATAGGCTGTTGTCAAAATGGTGAGTTTGGCTTTACCACTGCAACTTAGAACTGACATGCAGCTCAGTGTTTCCTCTATGTCATGCTGTGTACTATTCTGTGATGCCCACCAACCAGATCTCCTTACCAACATCTTGCAGAGATGTATGGTTCATACCTTAACTTTTTATCTGGTGCAGTTCTCAACCTTTGTTAGCTTCGTGCACAGGACACTTCCCCGGCATCTACATATGGTTATGGTTATTTTGTATGGAATTTGTTGGACCTTTATATTAGCTTTTCATTTGCACATAGTCAGATTTGTGTGTTAGGGCATTCCATGGACTTTCCATGCATGGCCTCGTTGTATTTGTTCTTGTATTTGTTGTGCCAGAACTTCTGGAATGGTCACTGACTAAGTCTGATTCACTAATTATTCACATCTTTACTTTGCTATCGCACGGTGAAGATGAGGAATTTAAACTGTGGTTAAAGTTAGTGCTAAGCTAAGCAAACACAGATAGACCCAGGTGTGAGTGAAAACGTCGACCCACGGGCAGCTGTCTGAGTAAAGGGAAACCTCTCTTATAAAAAGAGGGACACCAAACTACTAATGGGGTAATAAAACTAATAGACATGCAAAGCATGAGGTCAGTGTGATACAATTGACGATAAGCGGATGCATGAGTGCAAAAGGTGAAGGGTGAGGTGCGCGATGTGAAGGTAGTGCGTGCAAGTGAAGGTGAAGGACGAACAAGCGAGAGAGACGAAAGAGAGACAAGGCGAGACGACTGTTAACACCCCAACTAAGGTTGGCTGATGCTAAGGCAAAAGGCAGACTACTAATGCGCGAGACTTAGATAGTCACTTGCAACAACGAGTAAAATTCTCTTGTATCTAAAGACACAGAGAAAGTGGGCAGAAAATTGACCCAGTACATAAGTAATAGAGGGGTATAAGTAAAATAACTAAGCACCGCTAGGCACGCAGGTCCGATGTAACGAGCCAAACAGGCTATAAATAGAACACGAGGTATGTAACAGGGTCTCGGTTATGTGCGAAGCGCAGAGCCGAGTATTAGCAATGGAAAACAATTAAGCAAAATGGAAATAGGATGGGAAAATGCACAATGGACTTCTGAGGACATGGGATGGATGGGCAGACAGGTGCACGGACAATGCAAGTGCAGATGCACAATATCTGCGAAAGTAAAACAAGTGCGCTAATGTGCTAGACGTATCCTGTGGATTAGAGCTGCAGTTTGTAAGGAAAGTAAGAGAATTTGGAGGGGAGTGTCTGTGGAGACATGAGTCTCTACAATGGCACAAATGCGAACACTTGAAGGGCTGATGCAAAAGTATGTGATTTTTATAGGTGTTGCTCATACTGATTAATCTAAGTAGAATCTGTCATCACAATGATGAGCACATCAACATATGGCATTTTGCCATCGGTCAGCTCATTGAGTGCCTTCCCTACACCATGCCTCCAACCGCATATGGATAATCTCTTGGACAACAATCTTGCAGGTAATGTCCTGTGGGAAGAAACAGATCTCCCTGCCATCAGCCCTTCTGTCATGGATCACCTGATCCACATATTGAGTCTCAACATCTCGGATATCGAGAAGATTACCTACACTAGCAGAGTGTCTATATTCACTGGTTGCAAGTGGGAACTCGATAAAAATGCGAAGAAACAGACGCCAAAGCAGAAGCAGACACAAGACAATTCTGATCTAGAAGAGTGTGAGGATGGTGAAGGGTCCTCTGTGTCAGTGGAACCTGACATCAGCGACCAGACCTCAGGCTGCCTTGAATATAACCCCCAAAAACCAGATGGAAAGCCATTCCCGAAGTGGTCTGAAGAGCAAAAATGGGCACTTCTCTTCACTACCATCTACACAGTCATGCGCATGGCTTACAAGAAGGTATACCCTCTGCGCTCATCTGTGTTCCCTTTTGAGTCCCAAGAATATAAATGCTCCCATCGACAGTGGTCACCAGAGTTTTGAAATACTCCTATTCTGGATGCAACAAACACCCAGAAGCCCAATGTAGTCCTGCTTGATCATAATGTTCAGCCAAAAAGCTGGGCACACTGTCCTTACATGCGTCAAGATCACTGAATCTGATCTTGGCACATGCCACAACATATTGTTGTTCAAGGGAGCAACCACCAAAGGTTATCTCATGATGCGAGTGTATGACAATGCCATCATCATTGATGATGAGAGCAAGAAAAGTGGAGGCGAAGCTGGTAATAAAGCTTCAGGTCCAGAGAGTGCCGAGGATGAGCAAAGTATGTTCCTGCTATACAAACATAGCACTGCTAATTAGCAACAGAGAGGCTCATGAAAGAATGGGTATCACCTGTTTACACATTCTTTGGCCCATCTCCCTGCATCACTGAAGTTGGTGGTTGACGTGCATACAAATTCAAGTGCCATGCAAAATGGTGTAAGGCCACGATCTGATGGTTCCTGAACAAAAAGGATGCTCGATTGATGGGGAACATGCACAAACATGTCAAATCTTATTGGGGGGAAGATACGCTCAATACTGCTGATGACGCCAAAGATGCAGATGAAGTGCAAACAAAAATTGTCAGAAGTATTCTAAAAAATGGGTCAATCATGGCATCCTTTGAACCCCACATTTTACCCACATGGTATTCCGTGTGTTTGTGCTTTGTAAGGAATGCTGGCAAGATATTTGACGAAGCAATTCTGCGACATCCACAAATATTTGTGCGTGCTTGCCCGCCGGATAAACAAACCCATCAGTCACGTGTTAACAACTCAACCTATGACGCTATCAACCAAACAGCCGGGACTCCCAGTCGTTTTATCGAGTATGAGTTGTGAATAATATGCTACGTTCGTCACGATCACTCGCAACTTCTACATGACTCGCACCTCTCATTGTCTTTTTTGGTCATGACCCGATGGCGACACGACTATGGAAAGTTGAACCTCATACACAGGCGACTGATTAGCTTGTTATGTCGAATGCAAAATTTGCTCCACCTTCGGAATCATTCACTCAGGCTATCTCTCAGAATGACTGCCACATTCAAATTACAAAAGCGACACTTGTCTCCATGCGAGCCTTCCAGCCGGTGCACCCGACCTAAATATCCTCATTGCTAAGCGTCGCGACATGGACAGGTATGATCATGATGTGGCGTCGTTCTCGAGCGCTAACACATGTTCGTTTCCAGCGCGTGAAGAATAAGTGGTTTCCAATATGGGCTCTAACTGATTCGTCTTGACTCAACGCGAACAACTATCGCAACTCGGCGTCATGCTTCGAAATCGGATCTTTGTTCTCATTCTCAGTACGTACATAGTTATTAACGTCACTTGCCACAAAATGTTTGAATACACCTTCCAAACAACGATGGTTCTCCAGCCCAGATTGGACAATGCACACATCATCTCGGGTGCACAGAACCTCCGAGTCCGAAAGACGCAATGTCCATTTTAACTCATCCGCTTGTGTCATATTTGCATTCGAGGAGCTCATCAAAGCTGACTATAATGGACGTATCAATTTGTGGCTGTTCATTTCAGTATCACTTACGAGGTATGGCGCCGTGACCCGATGTTGTGACAAGCATCTGGAAAAACCGTTCAAGGTTATTAGAAGCAGATTGCACCCAAACCCTGCATCCATTCCAGTCCGAACCGTGGTACCTTGTCATTGATGGCCGAGACCTTACCGATGCTATGGATCCGCCGTTGCAGGCCACGGAGGGCCTTACTCGTACGCAGTGCAAGTGCATCACACCTCACGACTGCCCTTATTTATTCTCCATCTACAAATTACAATACGAACACGGCATCCATCAAGTGCGCGATCGGTGTATTCGTCTCATCGAGCTTTTCGAGTACCGACACATTTTTTTTGCGCCTGATGGGCGTAGCATGCGACGACTGAGGATCAAATATAATAGCCCCGGACAGAATCCTGCTTTTATGAAAGATCGTAAATTTTCATTGATATGACGAGGGGGCTAGCCTGAGCTATGAAAAAATGACCACTCCAAAGGAGACCTGTTGTAACCACAACGATGTCGTGCGCAACGTTGACACGAGACCAAATTAAATCATATCTTCACCATCTCACCTGCGGTCATGCAGGTGTTGCGAACGTAGCTCTGTTTCAAGGTACGCCAGGGCGCACCTTACATATCTCCTTTTTCATGAACTCCACCATCTTATTATCATCCCCGCAAAATATCCCTATCCCCTGTTAAGAATCCAGGATTCAATGAGACCATTCACAGCCCCTTACTCGGTCCGATACCCTCATTGGAAGACTACATTACGCACTGCGGACTCGTGCTGCGGACACTAGGTGGTTTTGCCAAGTACACCTACTGACATGGCGCATCTCCGGCACCCGCATCTGATCATCATCGGAAGTTGACAGGGATTACATCGCTGCATGGGATTGTGAACGAGTGTTAGATTGTGCCCCCGGTGCTGCCGCAATCTTCCAAAGAAACACACGGGAAAGGAATCATATCGTCAAACGACGGCGATCTGTGCAGCCGGGCGTACAGCCTGATCCAATATTCTTGATGCCCTCGATATTCACCCCAATATTTGTTATGATGGTACAGGACGTTCATCAGATTCGAAGCATAATTGAAAGTGTACGGAATGTGGTGTATTCGGTGAGTGCAAAGTGGCGTAATCGTCCGATGGATCGATGATGCATGTGCATGATGGTTCAAACGTTCAAAGATAAATTCCATTTATGCTCAGATCTGTGCTGCATCTAGATTTCTAGAGCAATATCCGAGTCCTGCGAGATATGTAACGTATATGGATCAGGCGGCCGTACTCTCCGAAATGGTGTGCAGTATCTATTTGCATGACCAATTCACTGGTGAAGCATCCTGATCATGAGAGTGAATTAAATCTAGTGTCCGTAGAAAGTACCGTGAACGACTGTCGTCCATATCTACATTTGCGTAATAGTCCTGTTCAAAGTCCTCAATAGCCTTCAGATGTCGGTGTCGGTGGATAGGCCCTTCGTGCGCCACCATAGCCTCCTTGTCCGTAACCAGCCTGGGCACCGTACGCTTGCTTTCCGCCGTAATACTGCGTACCACTAACATCACCCACAAGGCTCGCAGCTCCAGCGTGGTAACTTGATGTATCCTCCTCGTAGTCTATACCAGGAGTCGTGACTGAAGCCGTGAGAAGTGGGTCCTTGACTTCCCAGACCGCGGCTTTAGATCCCACGGAGAATTCGAGGTCTTCACGCTGTGTCAAACATTATTATTGGCCAGATGGAACAGATAACCGGCGAACAAACGTACCGTGATGCTGTCCCAGTATTTGTAGACCATCATAACACTCAACAAAACACACAACGTGAAGAAGAACAGACCATCCAAGTAATGTTTGATGGCATTACAAATGGTGACGCTGAAGGCGAACAGGAGAACTTGTGCGATCGCATAAAACGAGATCCCAAATATGATGTCACCAAGGGGCCAGCGGTCATCAAGAGTCCGGAATACAAGAACGAGTTGCAATATGGTATATGTGGCGACGCATAAGATGGGCCATATGAGGTAAATGACGAAGAGGGCGATAGGTTTCGTCGGGGAGAATGTAACAAAAGATTTGAAGGTGGCGATAGCGATGAAGAATGATCCTCCAAAGACAGCGAAACAGCATATCCGAAGGAGCCAAAGAGAAAGAGGCGTCCCGTCTTCAGCGAATTGGAATCCAACGAAACCGTTGATAAGCAGACAGCAGTAGGCAGCTGCTACTAGACCTGTATAAACTGCAGCAAACCACTACGTACATTTGGTATAAGATCATTGCATGATTGTGCATCATAACTCACGGGATAGCTGACGTTCGAAGTTGGTATGATCCCCGAGTCAAGGAACATTGCGAGAAGTTCGATGACCATATACATCCAAAAGAACATCACGATCTCTTTCCGTCCAACTGCGGTGTACTTTGAGCGAATATGATAGATCATGATTGCCGTCATAATTATTGCAACGATGTGGACAAAAGATGTGGCTAAACAGATAAAAATTAGCCTCGATCGGTGAGTACACCACGCTCATGGTCTTGGACTACGTACAAGGCTGGAAGATGAGGGTCTGGCCGATTTGAACATTGCGCGAGTAGCAAGTAGGCTCTACGCCTTCTCCAGAGGTTCCCAGCAATGGACAAATGACGAGAGCAGCAGTGCTGCACACTCCATCGAAGGAGCCAAAGGTGATTGTCATGGCTAGATATGGGTAATCAGAGGGACGTTTTGCGAGCGTTTGATAGGTGAATAATTGGTGTATGGACTAGCAGGGCCCTGGCCTTGTTACGTTCAACGTGCTTTGTGAAGAGATTGAACAAAAGCGAGCGGAACGTGATTAGTTCAAACTATTCAAACAGAATATCTGGCGAGTCTCCTGCAGGTTACTGGCCTGCAAGTAAACCACCTGGCGGGTATTGTGTGAAAAAAAAAAGAACAGAGAACAGGCTCGTCGCCCTATGTGAATGTAGCGGACAACGACTGCAAGGTTGAGTTGCGATCCCACGCCACCTCCAGACGAGTCAAGCATGCTTGGGTCTCTCCCTAAACCCACTGCAGTAAATTAGAATCGACGACTTGCGCAGCGTGCGCTCTCGTATACATGTGCAGTCTTTCTAGAACATGTTTTCGTCGATCAAAGGCAGCCGGTACAAGATGAAATCAACGACTCCTCTGCTACACCTGATACTACCTCGGCGAAGACTCGACATGAACAGTTTCTTCAATAGAACTTTGCGTTTGCCTTCTGACCTTGCATGAACGTTTGGCCCATCAAGGACCCTACAATTACAATTTGACAAACTAGGCTCATACAGGAAGAGGCCGCGGCCTACTTTAGTCGCTCCATTGCAAGAAGGCAATTCCTGATTAGGTGCGTACTGCAAAATCATTGAATGCGCCCTGGCTTATAGTACCCCGCCCATGACGGATTGCCGACGTTATACGGTTCGGTTGTTGGATGGCCTCTTGCGGACTGCTACTCTAGAGCAACCGGTGACTTCAAGATCCGCGTTTTTTTTTACAAAACGTGCCGTCTCCGTACACGTTGATATCTCTCACACGTAAATAACGGGTCGACTACATATGTCTCACGATTTCGCCGCACTGTGGGCAGAAAGTAGGCATCGCGCAGACGTTGCATTACCTTTGTTCTGATGAGTCTGGATACCACGTGCCTCGCTATCATGCATGTGTATGTAATTACTGGAACAGTTCATATCACTGGTTGCATGCATCAGTATTGGAACTCAGTTTCTCGAATACAGATACCCTCGTACTTTTACTAGTATAGATAGTCTGATTATGACTTCTGCGAACACCGGAACATTAGATATTAGTACTGACGACATTGCACATGCTGATCTATGTGGGAATTTCGGGGAATACACCTTGACTATTCAGTTTGGAGCATTGAAGAAGTAACTCCTTTGGGAGTGAGCCTAGTTAGAGTGAGCTTGAGTTGTGCGCCCACTGATATGGATGGGGTAACGGCCTTGCTCGTGGCAAAGGACGTTTTATGACAGGCGATGGCATATGTTTCGGATAGCGCGTTTCAAATCAACGTACACACTGCTCGTAAAAAGTTTTCAACGCACGCGTTGGTGGGCGAACCTTACTTGGTGGCGTTTTTTCAAGACTTTTAGTTTCCAAACGTTCTAGGCCATTGACTACAGAGTTACGATACTAGTATAGTAGGTACTACTAATGATACCTCCGTGGTTCTATCGTCCAGAAATGAGCCCTGTCACTTGTTCGTTACCGTTAGATCAATGGCCACAGCCGAAGATCAAAAGTGTCCTTTTCCTTGCGTTCATCAAATGTCTAATGACGCCGCAGGGTCATGGACTCACACAAGTTTGGCAATGTTTGTTTGCACTCAGATCCGGATGGGTTGGTGGAGCCGGCCTACGATGGCAGCTTCTCAGTGGAATAACTGAACCCGCACTGCAGCCCCGAAGATGATATTTTAAAATGCGGGTCTATCCTCATTTCACGAGCGAAATTCGACCAAGATGAGTCGCCTCGGTGATTATGGGAGAGGTTACAGGGCCGATGATCACGTGGCATTGTCGATATGGTTTCTGTCCCGGCCAATTTGGCTAGGGTGTGAGGTGTGACAGAGACAAGTACATGCGGCAGAGAAGACGTCAAACTAATAGGTGGTCAACCCGTTGCATAGCGATGGAGCTACTATGGAGCACCTATCTATACAGCAAACCCGCTGAAAGTCCATGATGGCTGGTACGCCACTTTGTCCGCTTAGGGCGCATGAAGGACTTGTGCCAATTGATCAAGGAATCAGAGCGTGCGGGGACTTGCTGTCTCCTACTTAATACTTAACCGGATCATCGAAGTTACGTTCAATGAACCCCCTCGCTTGCCGCTGAAACCGCCGCCCACTAGTAGTAAGCCCTGCCACCTGCCTTGGCTTTCATCAATCGCTCGCCCCAAATGTAAAACAGCCTTCCGTGACTTGTTCCTGGTGTCAATAGTGAGAAAAGCCCGTGTAGGTGGAACGTCGTCGAATTCTCCTGAGAGCCACCGCCGCTAACGTCGAATTATCTTATCTTTCCTCGTGGCTGTGCGCCGCAAGGCACGCGCTTATGAAAACAAGGCTTTTGTCAAGCCTTTGTATCACTTTCAAGAAGACTTGTGCCACGGCGTGGCGTAGCTATCTTGGTGATTTCAATCGGATGGCCCTTGACCTGCCGCGAGTGTTTACCACCTCATGTGTGGTTACCATTTTTTCATCTAGAAACCCCGCAAAGGGTAATTTGTTGGCTTTTTTTTCGTGTGTCCATACCCGATCGGCACAGCATCCGACTCAATCACGGGAGAAGGGTTAGGACCGGAAACTTACCGCCTTTCAAGGTATCATCACTTTCCGAAGTCGCATGCCACTGCTATGGATCGTTGTTGGTAGTTTTCTCAGCAGAAAGTCTCACGTCACAGGTGAGCACCGCGGGCTTGTAAGTTGTTGGTTTGCAGTGTAAAGACTTGTAGATAGATAATTAGTGTTGATTACTCCGACAAAGTGTTGTCATAATTATTTTACTCGTGCCAATTTTAGTAATTTTTACAAAAGAAGTGGAACAGGGCAAGTTCCGATAGGCCAAATCACGTGGGGCAAACCGAGATCATGGCTGAGACTTTGAACAAAGGAGACGCGGCGTCGTTGACCGCGGTCAGTGAAAGGTGAGTACTGAGTGAGGTCATGTGACTATAAATTACTATAATAGGAAGTGTGTTAGTGGTAAGGCTATGGGGAATCCCTGGGGAATCCCCTATGCCGTTGATGCCGATGAAAAATGTTAGTCAAGTAATTAAGGTTAAATCTGTGAAAATCAGACAAATTTGACGGGTAAGTCAATCTTAACAAAAAAACGTCCAAGATCTATAACGGAGCGCGAACTGTTACTAAAGACTACGAAGCGGGCTCGGAGGCGCTACAATTTTGTAGTTCTTCCAATTCAATCAACTCACTTCAACCCTTAGCATTCCGGGTGGCTAGACACGGTATCCCCCCTGTTTTTGTCTCTAAGCGGAATATGTCAACCATGTCCGCCAATTTTACACCTTCACCCAATACATACGACATTTCCTTTTTATATATCTTCTACATCCCGACACTCAATTCTCTGGCCCTCCCGAACTGAAGTTCTTCTCTCTTCCTCATGGCCCTTTATACTCCTCCATCTTTACCATTAACTCCTTGTACAATGGGCTCATCATCACGTCCCTCACTCCCCACAGAACTCCTAGCTACCTGGTCAGCTTGGCGTCCGCTAGGACACACAGGTCTCCTAACTCCTCCAATGTCTGCTTCTCTACCCAGGATCGGTGCTCCCCAGGTGACGTCCCTGCCTCCCATTGCTCACTTTGATCGTCAGGTATCGTACATGCATCCAAGTACGTGTTTTTCCCCTTTCATCGTCATGATTAGTTTTTGATCTAGCAAAAGTAACACCTCCGCGTACTCAAGACGCGTCCACTTGGTCGCGACCGATTCAGCAATTACACGTCGCGAATCTGCCACCTGAACCATATGCGGACGAGATGGACCAGCACGTGCATCCCTTTCAACAAAAGCCTGCAAATCCCGAGGATGTCCCTCGCCCAATTGATTGGTTTGACGACTCCTTAAAGAGATCATCACATTATATCGCAGAGAAAACTTGCGAAATGATATGCTACCTATGGTTCTCAGTCTCACTTTCCAGTTCTACATCTGCCCAACCACTCACTCCTCCCTACTCCCCTGAAATTCCTGCCGCTACCTCCTCTCTTCACCTCGTTGCAACACCGACCTTTGTGTCTTTCATGCAGAAATTACTAGAAACTACTCAGGTCAGCCAGTCGGTGATCGTCCTGTCTCTCCATTACATATGGCGACTCAAGGAGCGTAACCGCTTCACCGCTGGTTTACCCGGAAGTGAGTTTCGCATCGCAGTTGCCGCGCTCATGATGGCAAATAAATTTCTTGACGAGTGAGTCCATTACGCGTAATTTACCTCGTGATGTCCTCAAATATCATTCTAGCAACACTTACACCAATAAGACATGGTCCGAGGTTTCTGGTATCGAATTGGCTGAAATCACCCGAATGGAAAAGGAGTTTTTGATGGGCATCGACTTCAACCTTTACATTTCGAAGAAGACGTACGATTCATGGATGCACTTATTGAGGGGGCTCGTCCACGCGAAGGAAAGAGAGTGCCGTAGATGGAGACATACTCGCACCCGGCATCGGACGCCTCGTCACAGCCATACTCAACCAATGTCCGCAGCACCGATTCGTTCCTACAGGTGGAGATGTCATTCTACGTCTCATCGCGCACGTTCGACATCACCCGAGCAACCCGTTCATCCTCGTACATTTTCATCCTCGTATCACGTGACGCCTCCAAATCCTGTTGTCTCACCGTGTCTTGCACCCGGTTTGAAGCGCTCGGCTGCTGATGCATTCTCACCTACTTCGTCATCGTTCCACGAGTTACCGCCCTTGAAGCGTCCCACCGGCATGACTTTGCAAATTCCGGATACCAATTATCCAGCTGCCCCGCATTCGGCATCGCCAGTTGAATCACTGCAGTCCTTTGCTAAGATGTCGTTATCATCATCATCGCCACACGCAGTACGGTCCGCACGTTCTAATCAATCACACCAAGGTGATACGCGCCCGCAAACCTTAGTGGCTGCTTACTGTGCTGAAGGACCCATGAACGTCCCTCAAGTATGTGCTTTCTCCAAAATTCACATAATTTGTCTCACATTCGTGGTAGAACCTTTATTATTACTCGCTTGCTGGGTCGTCAACTGACTATGCAGCGGAAGAAGAAAGGGTGCGCCGCAAAGCCCGATTGCGGTGCTACCAGCCTCAACCACCGCCTCCGCCATCTAATCCATCTCCTTACATGCCACAGAATATTCAGTCCGAGTCTGTCAGCCCTTACGAAATACATGTCGACGTGCGAGCCGTGCCTCTTCCTCACCTACATGATGCTGTCTGGTCTCGTAAGCTTGCTCGCCCTCCTTCGTATGGCGAAAGTTCTTTGCAATTACCTCCTTTACGGGAAAACGCAGTTCCGTCTGCTCCTTTCGCCAACGCCGGACCACCTGGCGTCCATTTTTACTCAGCTTCTAGTCAGCGGGAATCACCCGTATATCCTTATAATTGGTCTTATGGCAGATAGTCCTCAGCTACTCATTTCTGTTTATTGCACACAATTATTGCATCTCATCGGTTCCCCCTTTCACATCGAACTTCAACTTACTTTGCAATTTGGCCATATCATTTCGTTGCACGCAATATCATTCATCGACACTGACATACATTCTCGGCATTTTCAATTGTATTTCACTTACATTTCCACGTTCTGTTAGCAGAGATCAAGAAATTACATTACCATCATAGTTAGCTACTACTGTACGAGAAAGAATGATAAACTGACCATACATCGAACTTCCGAAGTCGTCGGAACTCGTGGGAATACTTGTCAGCTATATGAACCTGATGTGATGTACTTATCAAGTCTACTAACAACGGCAAGTTGGTAACTGTGCATTTACAGGGCTGTTATTGGTACGGCCTGGCAGATCTATGACCGAAACAGCCTAAAATTTCGATACCAATGATCTTCCGAGTCTAGAAACGCATGTGCGCAGAAGCCCATCTTTTTCCCGCATAGGTCAGTGAGAATGACGGTATCATGCTCAGTTCCGCACTCCGCGGTCCCCATCCTGTCATCGGAGCCCTGTTACAGATCGCTCGCAAGTCCTTTGATGCCCCTGCTATAAGTCTCAGTCGATCTACGTGGTATGTCACGGATGATTTCCGTGTCCTTCCGAAAGGTCCATTTCCCAGTACTTTGTGCCCCTATGTCCTCATTGTTAACAGACTTAAGTTCTTGATTCGTTCTCACCGTAATGAAACCATACAACTTCAGAAATAGGTTGGCTGGTGTGACGAGACGACCTAACTTCATACGAGAGAATTTAGCGTTCATCCCGGAGTAGCCCATCACCACCAGCAACCAGAATGGCATGTGTAGACATCATATCAGACGAATACCTATACCACATGGATCTTTTCCGTCCCACAAGACATCGACAATTCATGTCGGACTTGTTGTTCCTTACCACGTCTAGTAATAGCGTGTAGGCCATTTGGAGTTACATTTGACAGATTTCGACGCCTCATACAAATGCCATGGATAGTTGCCAACTCACAGGATAATAATGATGGCCTTCCAAATTATTTGCGGGGCCAGGGGTCGGTTTCAGCGTCTGATGAGACATATTTTGATCTTAATTGAGCCATGTTGGAGGCAAGGAATGCCTGGGTGAAGAAGTAACCGGATAACAGACCCGTCACTATTGAAAGACAAGTTCGTTTCAATCGAATTTCATATGAGTCATTAACTTAGTATGGGCGGTGATTCTTGACTCACAAGCACCACTGATAATAGTTTTATTCCGGCCAAAGCCCATAAATTTGGAGCCTACCAGCGCTGTGACGCAAGCATTTAGTTATCGAACGGGTTCGTCACATCACATCACAAGGAACATGGGGCACGCGAATTATGATATCAAAAACTTACCTCCTGCCAGACCCGACGTCAAGCCAGCGAATATCCCGTCTCTCCGAGCGTCCTGCCAACGATTATGCCATCAATGTCAGTGTCAATGATCCATACAGAATAATACAAACCTTCCATGCGGCTGCTTTGATATCTTCCACACCAGGCTTGTGATGATTCAACTCCATTGTCTGTGTTTGATCGTGCAACAAGGCGGCCGTAAGCGAGTTCTAAAATAATTTTTGAAAAAAGGTCAAACCGAGAAAAAAAAATAAACCAAAAAATTAAAATTGAAAAAAAAGGGTCAAGTTCTGACGACCGGATTTGGAGTTACAGCTCGCGTTTTGTCACACCACGTTACGCGTTACGTTGTGACGAGTCCTCCGCTTCTACGCCTTTACTCGCATTTTGTTATCAGGATTCAGAATAGCGATATGTCCCCTGGAGGGAAGAAGAGTCGGGGTCGGAGCCCACAAGAACTCTATGACGAGATAAAAGGTATCAATTTACGGCCCCCATCAGACGTATTCATACAGTTAATACTTCCCGTTGTGACCCAAGAACTCTTGATCAAGACCAAACCAAAGCTGAAGGACGGAACTACCAGGGATGAAACCATAACAAGAGATTTACATAAGATCGCATCGCTTGCACAGACATTCACAGACCAGCGCCAGAAATCGAGCAAAAAAAGCCAGTTATCAGATTTCCTAGATCAGGAAGGTTCGTATCATCTTCGGCATCAGTGCGAACAAACATGAAACCCCAAGTTGTCTCGCTTTAGGTGTCAGCCTGTGGAATGCATCCGGTGCGATCCGTCAAGGCTCTACGGCTGACAGCCGCGTTGTCGTCGCCGCTTGTATGCTTCTTTGTTTTCTATGATTGGTTTCACTTTAATCCAGGCTTGCCAGTGCGGCTAGCTGGATTTCGCCTCATGGAAGCAGGGCTAGAACCTAAGCCTGACACTGAAGGTTGGGAAGAAGATCAGAATTCTCGCGTGATTGTCGCTCATTTTGTTCTATCAGCATTATTACATATTCTTCAAATTGCGAGTAAGACTGGCGCAACCCTGTCCGGTGTGTTTTATGGCCTATATTTCGTATATCTCCAAATAACATTGTGTCCACGGGTCCAGAACTCGGTCACAATGACGCCGCATCGGGCGTGCTTGGTTGTGCTGCGAAGGTGTTATTTTTTTCCCTGTTTCTTGCTGGTGGTGGTTCGACATTAATTTTCTCCCAAAGTATGAAGAAGCGCTGAGAAATATCGACGACCCGAGTGGCACAAATCAGCAAGCCAGGGCATGTGTTACAACTGTCTACCTCTCAACCAGAATGGAAGCAGTGAGGACTCTAATCCTCGTGATATGATGGCGTTGATATATTTAGGACCTCGTGAAATAGGCTTGGAGGGAAGGAAATGAAGGGTTAGCGGCCTTTATGGCTGACAAAGTCACAGGTTGTCCCTGAGTCCTTTTTGATATGGGCGGCTCTGATTGTCCTCATAGAGAATGACGGACGGCTCCTGCTCCTGTCCAATCATGACGTAAGTCCCATTCGGTCGACATGCTTCTCATGGTAAACATTTTCAGCGAGAGACGCTGGCGACTAAGCTTCTTGACATTGGCAAATCGCTTTTGAGAAGTTGCTATCAGGATAGCAAATTGACAGAAGAAAGTAAGGCTAACGAGGCTATTCGATGGATGCAGAAGGCATTTGCTGTCATCGAGCCTCTCGATTGCGTGACCAACGCCAAGCTTGCTGAGCTTAAGGTTAGTACTTTCGAGTTTACTAATTACTCCTCATTCAACCCTAGTCAGAGATCGGTTCTCAGGAGTCTGGGTAAGTGAACTTGACTTCATTCTACGGTACTACAGGGCTCAGATCGGCCCCCTATTAGCCCGTGGCTACTTCTTGTCATCATCCCAGGATCCAGAGAATTTGATCAGAGCGGAAACCGCGCTAGAAGAAGTTATTGCAACTATCGATCCTTCTGTAGACAACGTAAGCACAGTACTGCCAGTGACATGCCCAAGCGGCATTTACACACGTTCTTGTAGGTAAGCTCCGAATATCAGCAACTCCGATGGATGAAGTTGGCTGTCATAAAGCGGCGAAAAGTTGGAGATACTGTTCTTCTTCAAGGTGAACTTTCCTGGACCGGAATCTTCCACATATAGTGGCGAGTTGGATTACTCACGTTCTTTCATTAGCTTTACAAGCCATCATTGACAACCTGACATATTCAGAAAGTAATCTTACCGAGTGAGTTTATGGGAATGCTGTAATCCGTTCCGTTTCCTCATATCACGTTTCAAAAGTGTCCTACAGGAACTTCGGACGCTTTCTCAGCATCAGTAAGTCGTCCGATAGGATGCAGTGTTCTTTTGATTCAGTGTGGGCGTAGCCAATTAGTCACGGGTACAATTCAGTACTGCCTTCATCGGGCCATGCAGTGCTCTTGGAGCACAGATGCCGTGGAAAGGCTTCTCATATCTCTCATATTCCATTGTTCCAGAGATGACCAACACGACAGGGCGATACAAGATCTGCATGCATCTTTCAAAGGTAGGCCTTGTTCTAATGTATGACCTGTGCGAATTATTTTCCTTTCTGCGTAGAATTGAGTGACGTGGAATTCGAACTTCTTAAAGCTCCGGCCACAGCTTGCATTACGGTGTGTGGGTGTTCATCTATTCATTCAATTATACTGGAATTTCCACAGCTTATATGGCAATACGGTGATCGCCATTACCATGCGGGACGATGGAAAGAGGCCGCGGATTGGTTCAGCTGTGGCACACATTCCATATTTACATGTCTGGGTCCCGTCAGCAGCTCTAAGTGTTTTCGGAAGGCTGCACTAGCGTATCTAAAGCAAAAGGACTACGCACACGCGGGGTCCACTATCCGCCGTTGTCCTGACACAGAAGCCACGACGCAATATGTAATGTTTCTTATTGCGGTTTATCAAGGTCTGCTATTGCATTGCCTTATAGCGTGATCTTATTTCATCTGTGCTAAATTCAGGACTGGAAGACGAAGGTATGTTCATTTTGAAGAAATGCTGGTCGCCTCTAATCGGTCGGTTACTTATCAGCGATCAATTCGATACGCAACATGGTGCACGCCGTGAACTTCGATCGCAAGATGATTTTATTGGCCTGCCGGCTGGCACATGACTTGGACATGAAAAAACTTCTTCTGAACGTGCTAAAGGCTCTTCTGGAAACGCTAAATCTCCGAGAGAGCGTGGAGAACATCATTGAAGCCATGACGTTAGTAAGATGTATTATTAGGCTTATCGTTAAACTCCTTGGAGAACCTGCTGCCGATTTGTGAGTTTTTGTGGTGTCAAGCATCGAGATACTGAGCTGAAAATTGTGTCAGGGAGCGCTTAGTAGCAGCATTACTCCACCACCTGAAGATTGGTTGGTCGAAACTTGTGGACCATTCATACGTATCCTAACGCAGTGGCAGCGGTGACTGTTGCAGAATCTTGTGAACAGCCTGCCATACTTACCAGAGATATATCCTGGCTCTGGAGGACTGCATATAACTGTGCTATCCAAGCTTGTTCAGATTGGGAAGACAGAGAGGATCAAATATCTGACATCTTTGACGCGGCGAGACGAGTCAGTGATTTTCGAACAACCATTTCCCTGAGTTTAATCCTCTCATGTAGCTTCTCGAGCTCTACACTCTACATGCAACTGTCGATGTAGACCAGACTATCTATGTTTACATTGTGAATGCATCATTCGCATCTGCCTCGGGCCGTGGTACGCACCCTCGTTCTACCTGGAAGACTACAGTGGCCATAACTTTCTGCACAGTAATGTCTTTCAGACGTTTGCGGTCGCAAACAGAATCGATCGATGTATGTCAAGATCTTCTTTCGAAACCTTCTACTGATTTGTTTCAGTCTGAAAAATACCGCGATCTGTTCAACAACGTCAATCAATCATTACAGCGCATACACAAGGTTTTACGAGAGGGAAAGATCTCGCAGGAGGATGTTCCTCGACTCGAGTCATCCTTGCAGATCTTACGAGTTTTCATCGTCGAAGCGGCATCTCACCTGTCAGATTGGACTACGGTTCTTGCTACAATTGAGGAACGGTTACGATTCCCATCAATAAATCAGACAGAAACTTATTCTGCATACAGGAGGCATCTCGCTCCGATCGTGATTCGCTGGAGACGTATGAGGCATTCGCGGATGCTCTAGTGAGACAAAATAGCCCTTTCTGCGCATGACTTGTTCAACGTTACTCCTAGTGGGAAGATAAAAACTGCCCCATACACGGTAGATATTATCTTCAACTTTACGATCAAGCTCATGCTAGCCAAACCTAGTCCTTTTCACAGCGCTAGAGGTGGGTCCGCGCGGAAGTTGTTGATTCCATGACTTAATTCTGCATTGTAGGCCACACTTCACGCGTGTTTGGCCCGCGGGCACTTTTCTCTGGAAAAATTCTCTCGTTGGCTTCGAGCGATGTGCATTATACTACTGACAAGAGCGACAGGACCCGATCGATCCAAAGCAATTGGCTACGTGGATCAAGCCATCGCTGTCCTGGAGGAGCATGGCGACGCTAGGGACGGCGGTGATCTGGTAAAATCACAGTCTCGCAGTGTATCTTGGCTCACTTATTTATACGCAAGCTCTATCCTCTGGACGAGCGTCAGTGGCTCCTGAGCACGGCATACAACACTGGCCTCGAGTGTCTTCAGTCAGTGAATATCTCATGGGGTGTATGCTGACACAGGACTCATCTACCCAGTGCATCCATGGTCGATGAAGCAAAGCGTTGGTTCGAATGCTCCACCATTATCTGTCGCTTCGTTCCCGATGGTAGGCAACGCGCAGAAAAGGTAGGCGAAATACGATATAAAATTAGACTTCACCACATCCAGCAACAGATATCGACAACCTATAGCGACCTCTTAGCACGCTACCCGACTAGATGAAACGATCGCACGATCATCAGACAGTTTTAGCGCCGCGACTGGATCACCACATATGTGTATTATTATTTGTTCTTGTATCTGTAGCAAGGACCAATGGACTTTGCACATTTTCTTATTGCTGTGAGAAATGACGTAGTTGATAGAGTAGTACACGACCGCGAGTGTTGCCAATGGCTAGGTACTCGCTCTCACGGGAGAAATCGACAGAGGTTACATGCCCGAGAGGGGTACTTGACGTGGGCCAGTTCCCAAATGCTGTCAAAGACGGGCAGTGGACCTATATGCAGGAACGTATCAAGTTGAATGAGTGAAAGCTTGGGAAAGATGCAACATTGACGCACCATCCGCATCTGGTCTTTTTTATCGTTGCTTGCAATAGCAAGTAACTGAGAGTCATGGTTGAATCGCAACGTTGAGATACTTGTTGTCAGGTTCCCAATCGTCTTTAAAGTCTTTGGTTTGCCTCCCTCAAGATCGATCGTACTCTCTGCATTGTAGACATTGACCAAACCTGTGTTTGAACTGAAAGACCATATTGTCAGTGTGAACCACCCGCCTCACGAAACGAGTACGTACCCAATGGTCAAATATTTTCCTTGGCTATCTCCACCAAACAATCGACTGCCGAACCCGCCTTCATCCTGCCATCGTTTCACGCATCTGCGCTGCCCGATATTCCAAACATAAACCTGCGAATCTTCTGTCAAGCCCATAAGCTCGCCTGCTCCGGCCTTGGACCACCACAGAGATTTCACATTCGCGTTTGCCTTGAGTTCACCCACGACTTGCGCTGCACCTGATCGCCAGTCGACGAGATGGACTTGGCCTCGCCGTCCTGCAACAGCGAGGATATCCCCTGTCGGGTTGAAGGAAGAGATCTCTATGGTCGCGCCTTGGTCCCCGCGACCTGAACAGAATGTGGTGCCCCATAGACCTCTAGGGGAGCGGTGGGAGGCCCCAGACTGAAGGTCGTACGTGTAATAGAAAGGTCGTGGACCAGTCATCAATATGGACGTGCCGCTGGGGTGGAAAACGGCATTGGTGATAGGAAGTGATGGGACGTGAAGAGTTTGAGCATGAGGATTCGTGAGACCGTCGATCTATCGACCAAGTTCAAGTTCCAAGTACAAAAAAAATGAAAGGGAATACTCACATGGAAGAGTCTGAGGCGACGGTCTGCACTTGCAGTCAAAAGGACGGGAACGTGAGGAGAAGGATGAAATGCAACAGTTTTTATTTCGCCATCCGCTGGCGCAGCTTGATTAGCATCTCGCAATCGCTCGATGGAAAGCGTGCTGGGGGGTATAGGTCTTGACTTTGCAGTCCCCAAAATTCCAGTCGTTGATGCCAGCAGCTCCGGGACACCATCCTCCCCGCTCTCAGATCCAGAAACCGACGACCGTCGTCTCTTTCCTCGTTCCCTTTTCTTGCGCGCGATGGATGCCCAGTCTGGAGTTGGGTTTATGTGCTCGAACTGCCTGCGTAATCTGCGCTCGTATTCGCGTCCTCCTACTGTATCATCGGAAGGCGCGTCGCGCAGTTTGCGGAGACGGTTATTTGATGCGAGTGAGACTTGAACGTTTACATCGTCTGGGTCTGTCCATGCGGGAGCTTTTGTTTTTTTGGGCTGTTGAGGGATTTCTTGGCGAGTAATGGAGATTTCTTCGTCTTCATCACCCGGTATTATGGGTTCCTCCTCATCTTCCGCATCAGACCGTACATGGTCTTGAGGAGCTTGGCTGTGCTCAGATAGTCCAGCATTATCGTCAACAAAAAAAAGCTATAGGCGACGTGAATAATGAAGGGCGAATTCGAGTAGTTCAGCACATACATCCGAGTCGAGCAAATTTTCAAACTCTCGTCCTACTTCATGTGGTTCATCCTCTGCTTCTTCATCAGATACGATCGTTATTTCCTTTCCAGCTTTCTCAGGAGCATATGGGACGCCGAATAACAAGTTTTCGAGGCGCCTCTCCTCGTCGTCTTTACTGGTGTCATTGCGCAGATTAGTACCGAGAGGGACTAGTTCATGTCGTGTTTTTCCTGTCTTTTGACGTTTCCGAGGATTTTTGACCATCGTAACGGTGTTATCGCTGTAGTAGTGGCCGGTAAGGTGGATGTTTCGAAAACTCAGGAGTGGCTGTGTAGAACGTGACGCTTTCCGCCATCTACCATCAATCAGCGCTCAGCGTTAATTTCAAGTTCGCCATCGTTTTACATACAGCCTTGAATCTGATCATTCTCCACACGTAACTCTCAAATCCATATGGAACCTGTCGAGGCACATGATTGTTCACAGGCAGGTGCGTCGAGTTCTCACTGAGATCGTTATCAGGTATGTATCATGATTCATGATTTTATCAGGTTGTAGTCGATACGCAGAACCGACGGAGTATCAACCGTCTGTTGCGGACGTCTTACAAGTAAAACGGCTGTTGCAATACAAACTCCCTGTGGAGTTCATTGACAGGATTATCGACGAGGCATCTTACTGGGCGCACAGCACGATCTACATCGAACGGCCCACCACCATTCCCATTCCACTTTACAGAAAAGGCAAGCGTTCTGAAGATGGGATATATATAAGAACTCTCCCTCTCGGCGTTCAAGGGACTGAGGGAGACTTCAGGATCGGCGAAAAGGACTTCGAGGATGGTGGGGCAGCTTGGAAGAAGAAGTTGCGAATTGGTGGACAGGACGACGCGTCCGCGCCGACGCTATCGTCGCATCCGTGCAGAAAGATAGAGTTTCAGATTTGGACTCACGATCAAAGATTGCGAAAGCGGTTTCCTCATACGTACGTTGCATCATATGTATGGTGCGACGTCAGTATTGAGAGATTGGAGACGCCCATCTCTGATACCATCGAATGGCCGGCGCGTTTTCTTTTCGATGAGTGCGACGCAGAGTCATGTTTTCCGCGAGACACCGAGAGACCGTTATTTCCTCCTTGCACGAAAGAGACAAAAAATCTCGCGGCGAAGACTTCTGGATCAGACCACACGATGTTTTGGCACTCCACGGATGACTTTGACAAGGATGCCGACGGAGACTGTTTTTGGCAGTTTATTGATCACACCTTTGATAGGCAAGACGCCAAAACAGCACAAGTGGGGAAAATGGTGCGCAGCTTGCGAGTGGGAGATTGCATGTCCCTGTTCGCTTATGCTCGGCTTCCCAACTCTGAAGGTAAAGTTCATGAGGCCAGGGTTAGCGTGTATTGGGCGGTGTAGCGTGTCATGGTATCTTCCTATTTCAAGACTTAGCAGATATATCAAACCTCCCGTTACTTACGAGCCTTACTCGTTTTCTATGTTATAGAGAATAAATTACAACTTTCCATGACATATTCTAGTGGATTCTACGACCATCGACTTGCTGCAGAGCCCTACTGCGGAAATACTCTATGCATGACATTATTCTTACGTTCCGTCAGCTGATGACAATGTGTCGCAGACATTGTTTCGACTAAAATGAGACATACGTACGATCCAAGCATCCACATGGGCCAGTCGCCTGTCGAATGAGCATCCCCATGTGGAAGGACAAAAGACAGTGGATGGCGTTCACATTGGACTTCACGGCACTAAGGTAGCCTTCCGACTGGACCACAAAGGTGTAGCCAACGTGCACGGTACCACACCCCTATCTAGATATGACAAATGAAGGTTAGCTTAGGGAAGATGCAATCCTCACATTCAAAGATACGCCACCAGAGATATCCCTGGCAGGATGACATATAGTACTTTCTTTCGATGAAGAATCAATCAGTCTTTGATTGCGCAGTTCGCGGGCAACTCGGATTAGTCAGTGCCTACCGGTGCTGTTGGAGAAATAATTGAGGCAGTCTGGGAAGGTGTCACCTTCTAGTCCCGAAGATATCGGTGATGTATGACAAGCAGGGCGAAGGGGACATGTACTGGCATGTCTGGAAGCGGCCCTCACACCGCGGCAATCCCGGATGCTTTGTTACAAGATTAGCCATAGACAAAGTCACCCCGCTTCATACCTAGTTCCCTCATGGAACCTTTTTTCGTCTTTCAAGTCTATTCTCAGTCGGGTAAGGGCAGAATGATCGGGTTTATATCGTTGAGCGGTTGATTGCCATGCACAGCGAGCGTTCCTAAGGAGTGGGCAGTTGGCTGAATTTGTTGCCACCATGGCGTCCCTGCACGTATACGTACTATATTATATGAGACATTGGCGTTCGCAACGTACAGCACAAAGGAATCTTATCAGTAACACATAGACGAGTTCATCTGAGGTCTGCATCATAAGAAAAATTTTAGGGAATGTCCGCGGTTCACATATATCAGAAGAACGGCACCTATCAGCCGCGCTTTCCCCCGGTCCGCGCTCACCACCACAACTTTCAAGGCCACTCAGTCTCAGCTGGCTAGACTACACGTTCGACATCTGTACTTCTATTTTTTTTTCATAGCAGGCCCCGTCCTGTCCCTCTGCGCTGGAACCGCCCGAACACACGCCAACCACTAGCACTGCCAACGTGTTGATACTTGTTACAGGTTTACTCCTCTGGGATCCTCGGTTTCACCTCCACACTCACACAGCTGCCTCATTTGTCATTCAGTCTGTTCTTCAAATCGTAGGACTTCGCTGTTGTATTCATAGCTCTAGAGCCCTCCATTCGTTTCTGCTCTAGACTACGAAATCATGGGTGCATGCATGTCGACAGGGGGCATGGTGGATGTCTCAGATGATGATAAACGGAGGCATAGAGAAGCGGAGAAATATCTCAAGGAAGTGAGTCTCTCGTTTTCCATCTCTCCCTAATAACATCTTATTGACCCCATCCATTATATAGGCCAAGGCTAAAATGGCTTCCCAGGTCAAAGTATGTTTGACGCCCGTTGCCGTATGTTATTCATCATCATGTATGTCACGTAGGTTCTTCTCCTAGGGTCTGGCGACTCCGGAAAATCCACAGTTCTAAAGGTAAGTCACTTCTCAAAGTCCACTTGCTGTCAGTTCACGACCCTTCTTTCGTAGCAAATGCGACTCATTCATCGGGTACCCTTCTCACCAGGAGAAATTGAGACCTATCGTCAACTAGTGTTCAACAACCTAACGACAGGTCTAAATTACGTGTTCGAGGCCATGGAGGATATGGAGCTCAAAGTCGCAGAGGAGAACCTTCCACACATAGAACTCATCCAGAATGCTCGGGATATCCGTGAACAGGAGTCTTTTCCTATGTCATACTACGAGCCCTTGAGAGATCTTTGGGCTGACCGTGGGGTCCAAGAGGCATACGGAAGAGGGAACGAGGCCGCCCTTCCCGAAAAGTGAGCCTCGTGTCTTGTGCCTTGCTTCCTTCGAGACCTTACAACTCCAATCACAGTCTCTCCTACTTTTTCTCCTCTCTGGACAGATTATTCGACCCATCATATCAACCTACCGAACAAGATATCGTCCAGTGTCGAGCTCGCACTATTGGAATAACAGAGACGACTTTCCATCTTAAAGACCATGAGATGCTTATGGTCGACGTCGGCGGTCAGAAGAGCGAGCGGAGGAAGTGGATTCACTGTTTCCAAGACGTCACCAGTATTCTATTTCTTGTCAGTCTAAGCGGGTACGATCAATGCCTTGTCGAGGATCGGGATGCGGTGAGTCACCTTGCACCTCGCGATCTGTCTGAAGACGAACCTTTGATTTCTTATTCAAGAACCAAATGCAAGACGCCATGACAATATGGGACTCAATATGCCATTCACAATGGTTCAAGCAGACATCGATAGTACGTCAGATTGTCCTTGTGATTTCGAAAGCCTTTCACGCATGCTGCTCCGTCAGATTCTCTTCCTGAACAAGGATGACCTTTTCCAGAAGAAGATCCTCAATTCTGACATCAAAAACTTTTTTCCGGTGAGTTACTTTCCTTTGACTGGCTCCTTTTACTCAATGTGCCTCAGGATTTTGAGGGTGAAGCAAAGGATGCAAAAGCTGGTCGAGATTACTTCCGACGACGTTTTACACGACTCGCTCATAAAGCTGGACGTTCCAAAGAACGCGAAATTTACATCCAGTGCGCCTTTTCTGTTATTTGCTGAAGAAGCAGCCTAAATGCTAGAAAGTGTAACGACTGCAACTGATACGGAAATGTTGAGAGTAGTGATGGCCGCTGTTGAAGGTCAGTTGCTATGCGGATATTTTTAGCCATCGAGTTACTCATTCTTTGCTTTCCAGAGTAAGTTCCTCCTTCTATTGATCCTTCCCCCACCCGCCAGTGATGTCGTCCAACCGTACGCTCACTTCCCACCATTCTTCCCTTTCCTTTCATAGCATCGTTCTTCGATCCAATCTCCAAATCGCGGCACTAATTTAATGTTTCTTTTTTTGCTCTTCATCTTTATGATTTATCCATGTCACATCGTCAACGTTCGCATCTCGCTGTCGTGCTCCAAAACATAACTGCTATTCGCCGGGACAAACTCTTGCATACTCAAATTTCAACCTTAATGTTCCTCTACAATCTTACCATTGCAATCTCTACTGGCCCATCACGTAACCGTGCGATTGTGCGGGCTTCTTTTACATTGTTCGAAAATATTCAACGATATCAGTGCTGTCATAAGCAAAAACGTGAGTTACTGCCTCTTCGATTGCGAAATTTTTTTTGCAGGAACGCTGATGGGCCCCCTTGTCACCAGATCCGCGAAATAATGCTTTGAAGATTGTCACCCCAATTGGACGCTAAAGTGATTAGGCCGCAGGCACGATTAGTACCAGCGAAACCCCTTTGTTGGCAGCATACCATCTAAAACAGGAAGACACCCCGCTCGCCTCAACGACTGGTGGCACTTTACGGAGCAGGTGCCTTCACCAGTCGTTCTTCACACACATTGTATGTCTTCTTTTGACATTTCTCCCCTCAAAGCTATCGCGATCAAGCTGCTATACATGCCGCCATCTGTGTATTAATAGGATACTGGGTCATGTACTATTTGGTTTGCTTGTGATATTTAAGGACCTTTCTTCATCGAACGCTGGTCGCGTCTTGGTTTAGCTCGATGTATTTTCATTCGTTGCTTCGCTCTTTGTGATATCTTGACTGCTGATACGTATCGCCATAAGGCAACAAAGTGGGTCGGGCTCCGTATGATAGACTAGTCTGGATAAGATCTTTGAAAGCTCCGTTGGTGCGCACTTGCGTACAAGCATCGTGCTACCGAACTGGATAATTTGACCAACAAGGTTGATCCGAGGTTACAATGCGCCCTTCGCGTGCGTTCGAAGTTTGATCATCATCGCGGAAGTAGCTGTATGATAGATTTGTGTACCCCTCATAGAGTCGGGAACTGCCGACTTGGGGCGGACATTCAAAGCTTCCCGCTTACGGCATCGGCGGATTTGTCTGAAAATATATATATCGAGTAAGCGCCAAATCAATGAAAATGATGATATTGGTGAGCACTTGGCGCTGTTTCGCCTCAGATCATTCCAAGTAAGAGGTGCCCGGTAGGTTCCTCGGGTACGAAATGGGCTCTGGGTCAGATCCGAAGAAGATGCTATGAATTGAATTGAATTGAATCGTTAGCGCCTACAAGTTGTCTATGCCTAGATAAGGTATTCCTCCCGGTGGCTTGGCTGCGCCACCACCCTTGAAACTTGGAGTCCGCCGTTCTCCAGAGGGAGTAAACTCACCCACGACCTGGACCCGGAATACCAATGTTAGCCCGGGTCTGACTTCTTTGTTGTATGAGCGGCCGTATGACTCCTCTGAGAATGTCGTCATACTACTCCTGTTTCAGATACAATCCCTTTGGGCAAGCAGAGATAGAGTTGATCGAAAACTCACCTATTCGACCGATGTGGTACAGTATCGAATTAGGAATACGTGCGCGATAAACGGCCGATATTCCGAAACTTTAGCTTTGAGATCGTAACGCAATACAGGAGAATTGCCGCCGCTATTACAAATGGGAGAAAATTTTAGATGCGGCGAATATTGCAATGTCATCGATGATGAGTGGCGCGAAACCCGTCGAAAGCTATATTATTATATGTACCCTTGCGCGCTGTGAAGTGTAGAAATAGATTTTAGGACATTGACGCTGGGGGTTGTTGTGAGTTGTTTTACGATTTTGATACGTCGCGACGGCTATACCAATGCGAATGGTCCACCTGGTGCAAGTGTGATTGTTAGCGGTGATACTGAGACAGCCGGTGACAAACCTGGACGCAATACTTGCTGAAGCAGCAACCACGGTAAAAAAAATCTTCTAGGTGTATGTTCGTCGCTGCCACAAACATCATCGTGTTCGGTAGAAGATGCACAAAGCAAGGTGCACAAAGCAACTTGAGCGCCCACTGAACAAAACGCGTACAAAGTACACGTGACCGCATCATGGGCCTTGCAGCAGTCGATCAATATAATATTGTTCTTCTGATCATTGCATACATACTGACCTTATTAAGTAATCTTCGCTACTAGCTCTACACCCCCTAGCTTGTAATGTCTTTCGGCGAAGTTGTACACTACGTGACCCAGCCTACAGGCTGGCCTGAACAAGTGCGCGGTATCGCTTCCTTGCTGTCACCGCCATTCTACTGTCGAGACAGGCCAAGTGATTGGCATCCGGCCTGTCCGTCCTCAACGTTCTCAGAGCCACTCCCTCAACATGAACCACCTGCACCGGGACCATGGACTGCAAAGGATTTTCAGATCTTGATTGACTCAACAGCTGCAGGGTTAACCGCACTTGCTGAGCTTCCTCGCTATGGCGGCGAGAGATCCACTGTCCCTTTCTGGTCTCAGCTTCTCCATGCACTAGCAAATACGCTATCACCAGATGTTCTTATTCTGTGAGTGACATGTTCGTCGCGCATTAAATAAAGACCCGAATATTACCACAGCGAAGATGCACCGTTCATCATGCCACGGGCTCAGAACGCGGCTAGTCAGCCTTCAAATCTCATTGACGGACATGCGACTCTTCTTGCTGCTCATGCCATCTTTTCCGAACCGAGAACTTATTCAGATATATCGATGACCAGTTCACTAAACGAGCAAGACGGTGATGAATCGATTTATTCTGCAGACTGCGACTCTTGCGATGACGATGACTCGGTTGATTCACTCGACCTGCCATTGCAAGCACATATGCTTCCGGGTCGAGGCAGGTGCCTTTCGGTCGTGATTCCAGTCTTACTGGTCGCAGACTCTAGCAATATCGTTCCCCTACTTTGTAGCGCTCTTTACCAGAGACGCGTGTGGGGGATTCGTCAGCCTGTGGTAGGTCTCTGCTGTTCCAGCACGGGTACGATCGCCACGACCATCTTCGGGTGGCTCGACTCCGATCAGTCTGAGGATGGCCGCATGGCAAGTTTCAAATCAATGCACATTTTTCCATTTTGACCCTTTCTGAAGCCTACAGTTCACCTCGCTTTGGCAGCAGATGTCCGCTCAGATCCCTCGATGGGGGTGTTTGATTTCACTGATACCCGTTCTGCTACAAGTCTTGCGCAATTCGTTTTGGGGTTGCGGACTCATTTTCACAATATCAAGGGCGCCACGTCGATAGAAGCAGTCGATTCTCTGACTCCGTTGGGCTGGAGATCCGATTTACCTGACTTTGAAACTCAGTTTGGGGCACGATTGGACGAACGAGTGATATCCTGGACCCACCAGGTACACGTGCAGACGAGTTCTAGGTACAGGTTTTTATCTTTAATACAAGTCCCCATCTTTATGATCGTTCAGCGAGGCATCATCCTCACCTACTCCTCGTACTCCATCCCCGCTCTTGGACACTGCGCTTGTATCATATGATACCATGAGTTCTCCATTGCTCCCTGCCATCGTTGAGAATGAACCAGTTGATGGCGCAAATATCAGGTCAATGATTCGGCCTACGTCGCATTCATCGACACGCAACTAACTCGATGATTTAGGTCACACCAAGAAACACGCGCGAAGAATGTGAAAGGACGGCGAGTTCGCTTTAGTTACTCTATTCGTGATCTTATTCTCCTTGCAGAGGAAGAGGGTCACGACCATCATCCTCGAGGAACTCTTTGAAGAGGACTAGTCCATCGCCACAACCGCTGTCTGAGGTGATGGGTTCGACCTCATCGCGTGCACCCAGCGCATGTTCAAACTCACGGTATGGCGCCTGCTTCTTGGCTGAGCGTTGTTCAATAACTGTTGTTCGTCTCCAGATTAGCCGCTTTGGCTGATAACGGCCTTGTAGACGGCCTATCGATGTCCAATTGGCTGTTTGAACGCCATGCGTTCACAGTCGGTCGTATTCCAATCCGCTCTAAGGAACTGGCAAGCGAGACCGGAATCAACGCGATGGTGAACATATATGATCAGATGACGGCGTTCACCTGGTCGAACGATATTAAAACCATAGTGAGTCTGCAGGGTTGCTTTTGTCGCTGATTCTCATCACGTCGTGCGCAGCTCTCGGATGCAGCGTTCGATAGCTGCGTGTCAGACATTAGATCAGAACTTATCGACACGAATGGTGGTCCCGACCGTCAGCCCAGCACGATCGATGCTCCGTCTTTGAAAGATGTCGAGTTTATTGCACGCCGGATCTCCATGCTGTTACACGCTGTCAAAGGTGCCCGCAGCTGTGATGATGTCGCACAGTTGCACGGGGCCGACGAAGCTGATCGGCGTCACGAGTGGGATTCGTTACTCCTCAATTTCTTTCAACCCGTTCCCAAGCAACGAGATGTGTTGTGCGTAGTCCCTATGTCTGGCCATATTTGTTCTAAGGGTTCATCTAGGTTAGAGCGACAGTTGAACTTGACTCGTAATCTCGTTGCCGATGACGCTTCGTTTGAAACACGAGCTGTCGAGGTCGCTGATGAATACCATGCCCTCTGTTATGAGCAATTTCGGTGTATTCCTCTCACCGCGGAGACCTCTGGCAGATTGAGGCAGGCCGCAGCAGGGAGAGATCAAGCAATCACATTTGTTGATGATATTAGGCATCGCCACCTGGAGAAGGATTTCGCTAAAGTTATTGCAGATCACTCCTCTAAGGATCCAGTCACTGGAATATGTGATGCTATCCTCGTCATTCCATGTTCTGATGTTGCTACTGCAATGCTCAACTGCATACCTAGTATCGAAGAGCAGGAAACGCTTCTCAAATCTTTTATGCTAGTCCAGGGCCCAAAGCCAGACAAGCTCGACACTACTACGAGGGAAACTTCTCACCAGATCGAAAAGACCCACAGCCGAAAGACCCCATCCAACAGATCACTTCAGGTTCCCTCCTCCTCTCACGTATCGGAATCCAAAACGATCGATCGATCTCTGTTGCATAACCCATTCCTTCATCATCCCGACCGCAATCAAGCAACTCAGAGAAAAGCAGCAATACTTTCCAACGATGCGTCCTTCGATGGAGCTAGTCGACAGGACCTACTACTGCCAGTATTACTGGCCGAATATAAGAAGAGAGACGAGTCCGCGATTTCGACAGCCATGAACCAGACCAAAACGTATCTGGTTTCGGCGGTCACCTTCCTTTCTGAGCTCGGCATTACTGACCAACCTGTCTTCGGACTAGTCGTCAATGGCTCACTTGGCGCCATCACGATGGCATGGAAAACCAACAATGTATGTGCTGCCTATCTTCACCATTTCTGAAGGAGCTCACGAGTGATGCAGCAAATTTACATCATGGAACGTAATGTCCGACACTACGAGATCACAGACCCTCTTCAGGCACTACAATTTGTGTCTATTCTACCTCGCCTCGCGCGTCACGGCCTGGGACTTCGCCACCTATTAGAAAAGCAACTTGCGGGAATAGATGTAAGTCAATTTCAATCTAAGCCGTGGTCCAAGTTGTCCCAACGGCTGGAGGACGAGATATTGGCGGCAGATAAGGGACCAGATTCGGAGTTAGAGCAAGCGGTCGCACAAGATGATAGATGAGGCGGCGCGGAGAGGAAATAGAGATTGCAATATGTACGGCACAAGTAGAACATGATAGCCCTGTTTGTTTTACCCATTTGTAATATTATACCAATGTTTTCGTGCACACTTAAAAATATCTGTTGGCCTGTCCAGGTACTGTTCTTCAGCGCGCTGCCATGAGTCTCACACAGGATCTTCGAATTCTAATGGAACTCTCCTTGCTCAAAATTCGGTCAATTCTCAAATGATGCCCGTCATCGCTGATTTCCCCATGATGCCGTCGATGCAGCCTGAATCAGAAAATCAACAGATACGTCCGAGTCAAAGATCCTGGACCATAACCTAGACAATACGCCGAACTATGAACCAGACCAGTCCGACCGGCTCTTAACAAGTGTACCAGACGAAGTCTATGAGGCTGCTGCCACCGACCGGGGCTTTTTCACGAAACCCGCTACGCGATGAAGGCCAAAGGGAAGTGGGATGAAAACTTGTTGCCTTTCTATCTGGTAGTACATCTCTTTTGTTCGTCCGTTGAATTTGGCAAGGCTGATCGTCCAGCAGGACAGGCCTCACCTGTGAAGAGAGGCACAGGCCAGAGTAAGGTCACCTGCAGCAAGTTTGATTCCCTTGCTTATAATTTCATGCATGGATTGGTGTTCCATCTGGTCAAACATTCGTCTATGGTCTCCCCACTCATTATCAGTGCACCTTAGGAGAGATCACACCTTTTGCTCTGCAACAAACTGGAAAATACGAATTGAAGTCGAAATTGGGTGTACATATCGTGAAGGTATACAGTCTCAATGTCTGGGATATTGTAGTCCTTGGCAACAGGTTGCATGTAGATGCTACATGCGAAGTCGTCAGATTGTTTTAAGAATGCTTTCATCGACAAGGTGGGAGGACTCACGGAATTGATCATATACCAATGTGCACGAACACTATGCGCTGGTCCAAGGGTATCTCCGTGTCACGAGCTAACGACTGGACCGCTCGGTGCAGCGCCCGGGCAGCTCGTTTGGAATTCATTGTGCCATCCCCGCAAAAGTTTTTGTAAAATGCTTCAACCAAGCGGTGCACAGTACTATCGTTGACCTTCCATAATGTCCCAATGACACTCTTAACTCCGGCAAATTGCAGGCCAGCCGCTAGGTGTATCACTTCATCAGGAGTATCACGGTCGCCGACTGCGGTTTCACAGGCACAAAGAAATGTAAATTCATGCCGAGACAGATCAGTCTGTGTGATATCGAGAAGTGAAAGCGGTTGGTCCCGCATGAGAAAAGCTGAATTGAAGGGGTCCTCATATTTCTGTATGCCGTGACACGAAAAATGGAGCCAAGCATTATCTTGCAGCGCGCGTAGTGCCCTCGATTTTGTTGCATCAACGCTCGTTATCTTCGTGAAGGAAACAGTTGAGGGAGGGGGTAGAAGACTTCGTACTAATTCCAGTTCAGGCTCCACACAATCCAAAGTGAATGAGGCACCGGCCGGGCAATTCTGACCAATGGCAGCAAAAGACACTGACAGGGACCTGTCATATCTGCGAGCCTTTATCAGCGCGGTAAGCGATGGCGTGTATGAAGAGATATAGAGCTGTGAAAGGAACTGCCCATCTTTCCTGTACTCGCCAGCAGCGTGCAACGGCAAGAAATTGAAAACAGACGTCGGGCACCACCATATTCGAGAACCTCGGCGTGCAATTCCGCCAAGATTTTCGACCACCGGACGAACGACGTCATCCCACAACTCCATCAAGGCTTTCATCGGCGCTGGACTACCTGTGCGTTGGAGTTTGACCACCAATGTCTGGAGCTTCTCAAGGTTGGTAGAGAGTTGAATGCTAGCCGGAGGTTGCTTGTGCGGGATGATAATGGCGTGGCAAGACGACTTGCTTGCGATGAGCATGATGATAGGCCCATCACGAGCTGCATCTTTAAGATCGGAGAATAAGGGAGGAAGGAGGAAGCGAGACAAACCCTCGATCTTCCGGATCTCTTCTACAGCTCTATTCCAGTCCTCCACTAGACGCCTGTACCGGGTTTCTTCGGCTTCTATATCGACTCTTGGGGTTGTTTCTGAATAGTTTGCGCGAGGTTTATCGAGGAGGGAGCTGAGGTTTCTAAATCTCTTCATCAAGGCCACTGCATGATCGCCATGAGTCTGAAGGCTGTCAAGAGGCGTGCGGAGTCGTGTCATTTGAGTCCAGATGAGAGTCCTGCCCTGTTCCAACAACTCGACAGCGCGGCAAACATCACCATTACGAAGAGCACATGATGCAGCATCAACGGCAAGCGTACTTGAGAAGTCCTTCATGATGTTGTGACGAGACGACACTGAAGCTGTTGTAGTCATATAAGCATCCAAAAGTTGCATGGAAGTTGAATATGCCTCCAGTTCAGTGGCATGCGAATGTCGACAGGCAAGATCAACCCATAGTAGACTTGTTCGCAGGCGAGATAGCAAGCCTCCAGGAACGACATTTGCTGCTGCCTTGAGATGATTCATGGCAGCATTCAAACTGTCAATATCTTCGCACGGGCCAGTGCCGTCAAGCCCTGATCGATAGAACAACAAATAGACCTTAGTTAGCGACTTATAGATTACTGATTGACGAGGATCATGATGCGTTAACAAAGTCAATGCACAGCACAGCTTCTCTCGTGACTCGTCGAGGTCTTCTCTGTTCTGTTGGTGCTCAAAGCGGATGGAGAGTTGAATCGCGATGTTAACTAATGACGACGGCCGATCTGTGTGACCGACCGGGCGCAAGGCCAGCGCTTCCCTGTGAAGTGCAATAGCCTGATTCAAATCTTCGTCGTGGCCGCGGTGGTCAGAGCGGGTCGAGAGTCGATTTGCAAGGTTATTTAATGACATGGACCGATCTGTGTGACCGACCGGGCGCAAGGTCAGCGCTTCCCTATGAAGTGCGATAGCCTGATCCAAGTCTTCATCGTTGTCTCGGTGGTCGAAGCGGATCGAGAGTTGGGCTGCAAGATTATCTAATGACATGGACCGATGTGTGTGACCGGCCGGGCACAAGTTCAGCGCTTCCCTGTGAAGTGCGATAGCTTGATCCAAGTCTTCGTCGTTGCCTCGGTACTCGAAGCGGGTGAACAGTTGAACTGCAAGGGTATTCAATGCCCCGGACCGATCTGTGTGACCGACCGGGCACAATGCTAGCGCTTCTCTGCCTAGTGCGATAGCATAATCTAAGTCTTCGTTGTTGCCTCGGTGGTCAAAGCGGATGAAGAGTTGGATCGCGAGATTATCTAATGACATGGGCCGATGTGCGTGACCGACCGGGTGCAAAGCCAGCGCTTCCATGTGAAGTGTGATAGCCTGATCCAAGTCTTCGTCGTTGCCTCTGTGGCAAAAGCGAGTGGAGAATTTATTTGCAAGATTGTTTAATGACGTGGACCGATTTGTGTGACCGACCGGGCACAAGGCCAGCGCTTCCCTGTCAAGTGTGATAGCCTGATCCAAGTCCTCATCGTTGCCTCGGTGCTGAAAGCGGGTGAAGAGTTGCTTGGCAAGGTTATTTAATGACATGAACCGATCTGTGTGACCGATCGGGCACAAGGACAGCGCTTCCCTATGAAGTGCGATAGCCTGATTCAAGTCTTCGTCATTGCCTCGATGCTTAAAACAGGTGGAGAGTCGATTTGCAAGGTTATTTAATGCCCCGGACCGACCTGTGTGACCCACCGGTCGTGAGGCCAGCGCTTCCCTCTGCAGTGCGATGGCCTAATCCAAGTCTTTGTCGTTGCCTCGGTGCTCAAAGCAGGTGGAGAGTCGATTTGCAAGATTATTTAATGACATGGACCGATCTGTGTGACCGACCGGGCGCAAGGCCAGCGCTTCCCTGTCAAGTGTGATAGCCTGATCCAAGTCATCGTCGTTGCCTTTGCGGTCAAAGCGGGTGGAGAGTTTATTTGCAAGATTATTTAACGACATGGACCGATATGTGTGACCGACCGGGCGCAAAGTCAGCGCTTCCCTATGAAGTGCGATAGCCTGATCCAAGTCTTCATCATTGCCTCGGTAGTCAAAGCGGGCGGACAGTTGAACCGCAAGGTTATTCAATGCCCCGGACCGATCTTTGTGACCGACCGGGCACAAAGCCAGCATTTTTGTCTGGAGTGCGATACCCTGATCTAAGTCTTTCTCGTTGCCTCGACGCTCGAAGCGAGTTCGCAGCATTTCAGCAAGGTTACCTAGCAATTGCTTTCTGCAAGCAGGCCTGGCGCTGTAGTATCCTAGTGCATGATAATGGAGGGATATCACTTCATCCAAGGCACGGGGTTCATCTCTCTGCAAACACCACTCTGCCCGATCAGCAAGTTGATCCGGCGATAACGGAACCATGGATGCGGCGGGCCGCTCCTGCCCAAGATCATTTGCAGCGACGCTTCCAGCCAAATGCAGAGCGCATGTTTCGATTGCAACCAAAGCTGCTCTGTAAGTGTGGCTGCTGGCGTGGCAGACATCGAGGACTTCGCTCAGTAACTTTTTGGCCGTGTCAACATCTATTTGAAATCCCCGTTTTGCGAAGCGCGACAACAGAGAAATGGCAAGATGGAATTGGGTGGCGGGTCGGTCTGGATGACCAGTGGGACTCAGATCAAGGGCGTCTTGAAAAAGAGAGACAGGGATGTCGAGGTCGAGGTATGTTCCGTTAGCTTGGCAGCTAATAAACTTTGCGGTAGCTAGATTGAACAGTGCTGCAGGGCGGTAAGGATGATCCTCGGGGCAGAGATCCGAGGCCCATTCAAAGTGGTTTATAGGATTGGTCCAGATCCTTATTGTTCTGCGTCCTGCGGTATTGTGAGAGAAGACGATGTCCGGCATCCGTCTTTAGTGCCAATGTATCAATATCGCGGGATGTAAGCTACATGGTGCTCTCAGCACGAGAATGCCAGACTACACTGGTCACTCACGGTAGTAAGGGGACAAAGAACTGCGGCGTCATTTTGTTCAGAAAGTCGCTGTTCCACTGTCATGAACAGTGAAGTACAAGCAGATACAACTTCTTCTTGCTCTGACTGAAAGAGTATGGCTGTGATACTTGTTAGCATCTG
Source organism: Suillus bovinus (assembly GCF_016758785.1). Classification (NCBI taxonomy): domain Eukaryota; kingdom Fungi; phylum Basidiomycota; class Agaricomycetes; order Boletales; family Suillaceae; genus Suillus; species Suillus bovinus. The sequence goes on from NW_024542168.1 coordinate 69,854, forward strand.
TCAGGCGTTATTTTGCAATAGATGATACTGACGATGCGATTTTTCGCCGCGATCCAGTAATTCTCCGACGGAGATCTCGAATGTGCGGAGGAGTTCTCCATGACAAAGCATGGGACCCATTTCGAATGAGGCGTACACGCTGACCCGAACTGTAGAAGATGGCTCGCATGGCCTAGAGTCTTTCTCGGTACCTACAGGACAGACAGGTAAAAGGACAACTTACAAAAGAATGCGCTCTTGCCATTCGAGAACGGCTTGGTCTACATGTACAGACTTATTACTTGTCTGGTATTCAATACCGTCGGCCTTGACCACCGTATGAAAGCCAGCAGGGATTCGTCGGAGACCAAGAGTGAGATCAGTTGCGTGAATGGCTTAAGGGAAATCGTCAATACGAGCTAAGCGGAGATAGATATCACACACCAGTAATGACGACTTGTTGCACTCCACTGATGTGTATCTCTCCCGGGTCCTTAGTGAGTTCTGGGTAGCTTGGCTCCTCACTAAACAATACGCACATCATCAGGCATTTAGATGATCAGTGCTTCATATACTTACTTGTCTGCTTTTTGCCTGAAAACGCGAAATCAAGTCCATACGTATGCTACACAACACAACAACTTACAATCGTGGAAGTTTTGAGCACTTCGTCTTGTTGTCGTTATCATTGCCTGACGACTTGCGCTTGCGTTTTCTCCCTTCCAAGGGCTCAGTATCGGTATCGGTATCGGGAGCAGGTTTCTCTACTGGAGGAGTCGGAGAGGTTTCACGCGATGACGCTGAAGAAAGGTCTGAATTAGAGTCTGATTGTGATGAGTATAAAGACTCGAAGGTGGCACGTTGACAGCGGACCATATAACCGAGGGATGGGTCAAAGCTAGTACTTGGAGTGAGATATGTGCTGGAGATTGTGGAACACTGCAGTACCTGTAAAGTCCTGCTGTAGTATTATAAGTGGGGTGGCTGCAGTATGCACGTGGCATTCAGACTGTGCAGCGCTGATGTCAAAAGGACAGAAACGATGCAGTACCTGTAAAGTCCTGCTGTAGTATTATAAGTGGGTGGCTGCAGTATGCACGTGGCATTCAGACTGTGCAGCGCTGATGTCAAAAGGACAGAAACGACTTGCAGGTCACCTATACAGTGGGCGTCAGATTTGTACAGCCGAGGCACGTTGTAGCGTGCGATGTTGATAAATCAGGCGAGACGAGAAGGCTGGGAGGAGCAAGGCATTCCACTTTCGCAAGAATTCGCATATTACGAAACACTGCCTGAATGTCACTGCCCTTGAAATTTTGAAAGTCTGGTGAGCACTGACGTGGACAGGTCAGACGATAGCCTAGTATGTTTGCACGGGAAGGCACGCCGGAACCGAAAAGAAGTCGTGACTGTACATGTTTTGAACTTGTTTTGATGCAACGTTTAAGGACAACTTGCCAAGGACAACCCGTTTTCAGCAACTTGAATCCATCCGTTACATCCGAACATGCCGCAGCGACTTTATATACTGGCCTCGATGTTTGATCAAATCAATACTCCTCACAGGCTAACATGTCATCCACTACAACCACAAGCCCCTCGGTATTCCACTTCGACCTCTTGTCGCTCTATCATGCGCTTTGGTAGCAGCAGGATTACTCTGTCATGAGGCAGTCGACATGTACGGTTGCGGGTAGAAGACTTCGTACTATTTCCAGTTCAGGCTCCACACAATCCAAAGTGAATGAAGCACCGGCCGGGCAATTCTGACCAATGGCAGCAAAGGACACTGACAGGGACCTGTCATGTCTGCGAGTCTTTGTCAGCACGGTAAGCGATGGCGTGTATGAAGAGATGTAGAGTTGTGAAAGGAACTTCCCATATTTCCTGTGCTCACCAGCAGCGTGCAACGGCAAGAAATTTAAAACAGACGTCGGGCACCACCATATTCGAGAACCTCGGCGTGCAATTCCGCCAAGATTTTCGACCACCGGGCGAACGACGTCATCCCACAACTCTATCAAAGCTTTCATCGGCGCTGGACTACCTGTGTGTTGGAGTCTGACCACCAACTTGAATGTCTGGAGCTTGTCAAGATTGGTAGAGAGTTGAATGCTAGCCGGAGGTTGCTTGTGCGGGATGATAATGGCGTGGCAAGACGACTTGCTTGCGATGAGCATGATGATAGGCCATGTTGCATCAGGAAATTCACACATTCATCACCAAAAGTCCCAATCTAGATATGGCAAGCGCTTGCCATATCATATCACAACACCAGGTAACAGATCCATCAGACGCTTCACGTACCACCAGGTCAAATTTGTCCAGATATTGTATACTCTTGAAACTGATCGACTGCTCGCTGACTATCATTCTGCTGAATTTTCCGCCACACGCTGGCTATATCTAAGTCTCGCTAACCTTCCATTATCTAGACGTTATAAGACACAGAAACTGGTTTGACGCTCAATGTCGTGTCGTCTGCTGGCTGCGTCTAAGTCATGCTAAACTAGATATTGCAAGACTCAGAAACTTGTTCGACTCTCGATCACCAGTCACCTTCTGAACATCCCATCATCTGCTGGCTACATCTAAGTCCTGTTGAACTTGCATCGTCTAGATATTGTATGAGCAGGAAACACTCAGCTGCTGACTCGGCTCACATCTTATCAGGTTGGTCATAGTATTATGAGTATTTCACCCCTATTTACGAGCACATGCCACAGAACTGTTCCTCTGATGTAGAGGCAGTGATTGCCTACCTGGATGGGTTGTACATGGCTAACGACACAGCTGGAATCCAGATCCTCAAGGAGGCATTCGGTCTAGGGGATCTTGTACACGTAGATGACTTCGCCGGTGCACGTGAGTAGCCCTTATCCTTCGTGCCAGTCTTAAATCTTTGCATGGAACGGACAAGTGTTCCGAAGGGCTTCTGATCCACGCAACATCCGTAGTTGCTATTGCCTTCATCAGCGCTTGCAGTCCTTCCGTTTCCACATGCTTATTTCAAATTTTCCTTTTCCAACATTCTTTTTCTCAAATTGTTCTCCTGCCTTCTTGACTTGACTGACTCTGTTCGAGCCAAAAGTTCAATCCAACCTGTTCGATTGGCAAGCTCTGCAGCCTTATGTCGGCCCAGGAGCGATGTTCTTCCAGTTCTGTGATGCACTCGAGGTCAAAAACGGAATCAGTGCTGGACCTGAAGGATGGGGGCTCGAAAATGCCATCCACTCTTGGGGAAACTTTTGGAACACCACATACTATAACGTTGGTAGGCGGTTCCCTTCGTTTCTGATTGATGTGGCTAAACTTGATAGTGAAGTCTGTGGATCCAATGATGCCGAGTACGTATCCTTCGGACCTAGTCGTCCAGATTGGCTGACTGCCAAGCTAGAACCTGTCTTGGGACGTACGATACCAGCCAGTCCTACTACACTAATGTCACCGTGAATAATGGAAACAGATCGTGGTTTTGGATGGTGTATGGATTCTCATTAGCTCGAATATCCACTTTGACAACTATTCCAGGTGCAATCAAGTCGGATGGTACCAGGTTGGCCCTCCTGAAGGTCAACCCGCAATTGTGAGCCGCATTCTCCAACCCATCCACTACGAAGTACGTCTATTGGATTTGAAACATGAGCATTCTTCAACATAATTTTTTCAGCGTGAATGCGTGAGCATGTTTCGTCAAGTGTTCGCCTATCCGCCTGAGCCTACCACAGAAGAGACGAACGCGAAGTACACTGCTTGGGACGTGAACGTCCCGCGTCTCTTCTTCGCAAATGGCCTGCGTGACCCTTGGCGCGAGACGACTGTCTCTGCTGATGGGTTGGATAAGCCTAATATTCCCAGCATGCCGATCTATGAGGGCGACGGATTCCATTGTTCGGATATGATCACACAGAATGGCATTGCGGACCCGACTGTCGCGGCCGTGCAGGAAGCAGGGTTAAATTACATGAAGGAGTGGCTCGCTGAGTGGACGCCGTCCACCTAATAAGAGATTGGATCATCGGGACTTGTGGTTAGGCGAGTTGCTTCAAGTTGTATTATAGTATCTTGCGTTTGGGGAGAAGCAGTATCCTGTAGGCAGATCAAATAAAAGGAAGACAGATTCCTTTTGTATAGGTGTCTATGCCAATACACATCACATTTAATTCCTCAAGCTCAAGCCCTCCAAGGGCCCAGGCTGCAGCTACTGCACTGTATGTGATTCAAAAGCAAAGACACTCACTCTGTCACCCGTTCCCTCAACGACCCGGCGCCGACTACCTTGGATGCGTATCAATTCATGATTGTCCTCAAGCACCAAATTTCTACGACATATCCCGTGTTGGCATCCGAAGCGCCAGAGTCGAAGAAGACCGAGAGACCCGATGGACAGGCACGAGATGACGAGTAGGAAATGACAAGTAGCAGGTACGAGCGCAAGTCATTGGTCGAGGGAGGTCGGGGACGGAAGGAACAGGGAGTACCTGTTGACGTCGGGACCGAAATGGTCCAAACACCCAAACGTTACGAGCGTCTCAGTTCTTTCCAGAAACTGAGACGTGAGTCTATACCTTTATCGTTATTGTTACACCTAACTGACTCAGCGTAGTTATTCTTACCTGTTAGGTACACGCTTCGTCAATAAGAGTTCTTTCCAGAAACTGAGACTTATTCTTACCTGTTAGATCGTTTCTATCCCGCTCTACCTCTAATCTCTAGATCCCGTGCATTCAAGGTGGTCCCATCATGTTGATGACGCCTGAGGTCAGTTGCCTGATGGATCCGTTCCCTGATCATGATGAGTCAGCAGCTTTACAATTCAACAGAGGTAAACATTTAAAACAAACGGTGATGAGTCACAAAGACTAGATGTCATATTCCAACAAAGACATCCGTCCATCCGTTACATCCGAACATGCCGCAGCGACTTTATATACTGGCCTCGATGTTGATCAAATAGATACTCCTCACAGGCTAATATGTCATCCACTACAACCACAAGCGGTATCTCACTTCGACCTCTTGTCGCTCTATCATGCGCTTTGGTAGCAACAGGATCACTCTGTCGTGAGGCGGTCGACATGTAAGGTTGCGTACCTGGAGGAGCAAGAACAGTGAGTCTATTTTTTTCTTACAGGAGATCTGAAATGATGCTAAAGGGTCCAAAACAGGACACATCCAGTACTTCGACGTCATTGATCTATCTGGACACCCTGGTGCCAAGTTACCAAATTTAAACGGAGCGACCTCGATGATAATTCGCCCGGCGTATGAGAATTTGTTTCACGAGATCTCTACGAATGAGCACAATGTCGTCGTTCATGGGTCCGCTGGTATCGGTGAGTCGGTGTCCTTCCGTAATTGTCGTTATTTGATATAGCCGATTACCCTCAGGGAACGCACACTTTTTGCTATTAGCCCTCGTCAGGCGAATTCTTGCGCGCCAGCTAGTCACATATCAGATAGACCAGTCGGACTTGAGCGTGAACTTTGCTACAGGATTGATGGTATCTACAGCCATTGCGTAAAAGCTTTTTTTACTAGTACTGAACTGCAGTTCAGGAATCTGTGTCAGGAATCAATGGAAGTCTTCAAAATCAGGTCATGAACGGAAATGTTGGCTCTCTCGCGAGCTTCAACACTTAGTATCAATTCTGAAAACATAACTTGTCTTCATTTGGTGTCCATATCCTGGCAGGGTGAAGCTCTTCATAAGCACTGGATTTTGGTGCTGCATGATGAGTGGGAATGCATTCAACGCTCACGTAATTCAGACATTCGATTATCACGTCCATCGCAAAGTTTTTCTTGCCACATGAGATGTTATGCCAGATCGGTGTCGTGCAACTTCATTCTTACGCACAAACCATCAGACTTTGCACCTTAGAAGCGATCACCCCCGGCTCCGAGGCAACAAACTGGAAAATACGAGATTCAAGTCAAAATTGGGTGTACATATCTTGTAGGTATACAGTCTCAAAGTCCGGAATATCGAAGTCCTTGGCAATAGGTTGTGCATAGCCATGACTAGATGCCAAGTCGTCAGATTATCTCAAGAATGCTTTAATCAACAAGGTGGGAGGACGCACGAAATTGATCATATGCCAATATGCACGAACACTATGCGCTGGGCCAAGGGTATGTCTACGTCACTAGCCAACGACTGGACCGCTCGCTGCAGCGCTTGGGCGGCTCGTTTGGGATTCATTGTGCCACCCTCGCAAAACCTTTCGTAGAATGCCTTGACTAAGCGCTGCACAGTATCATCATTGACCTTCCACAATGTTCCGACGACACTCCTAACCCCAGCAAATTGCAGGCCAGCCGCTAGGTGTATCACTTCGTCGGGCGTATTGAAGTCACCGACCGCGGTTTCACAAGCAGAAAGAAAGGCAAAATGATGCTGAGACAGATCCATTTGTGCAATATCAAGGAGCGAAAGAGGCTGGTCGCGCATAAGAAAGGCCGACTTGAAGGGTTCGTCAAATTTTTGTGTCCCATGACATGCGAGATGGAACCAAGTATTTTCTTGCAATGCGCACAGTGCTCTCGATTTCGTGGCATCAACGCTGGTTATCTTGGAGAAGGAGACGGTTGGGGGAGGAGGCAAAAGTTTCTGCACCAATTCCAGCTCAGGCTCCACAGCATCCAAAGTGAAAGAGACACCGGCTGGGCGATTCTGACCAATAGCGACGAAGGGCACCGACATGGGTCTGTTACGACTTGCGCGAGCCTTGATCAGCGCGGTGAGAGATGGGGTGTATGAAGAGATATACAGCCGCGAAAGATACTTTCCACCATTTCTGTACTCGCGAGCAGCATGCAACGGCAAGAAATTGAAGAAAGACGTCGGGCACCACCATATTCGGGAACCTAGTCGTACCAATCCGCCCAATTTCTCGACCACTGGGCCGACGACATTGTTCCACAAGTCGTTCAAAGCTTCTGTCAGTTGGTGCCCAGTCTCTTTGTCAACTGCCTCTGAAAATTTGGTTACCAATTTGGTGAGTTTCTGAATATCGGTAGGGAGTTGAATGCTGGTGGGAGGTTGCTTGTGCAGGATAATAATGGCGTCGCAAGACGATTCGCTTGCGATGAGCATGATGATGGGCCCATCACGAGCTGCATGTTGAAGCTCGGAGAACAAAGGGGGAAGCAGGAAGCGAGAGAAGCCCTCAATCTTCCTGATCTCTTCTACAGCTCCATTCCAGTCCTCCACTAGACGTCTGTACCGGGTGGCTTCTGCTTCCACATCGACTCTTTGGGTCCCTTCTGGGTGGCTTGGAGGAGGTTTATCAAGGAGGGAGCTGAGGTCTATGAATTTCTTCATCAGAGTCACTGCATGATCGCCGCAAGTCTGAAGCCCGTCAAGAGGCGTGCGGAGTCGAGTCATCTGGGTCCAAATGATGGTCCTGCCTTGCTCCAACAACTCAACAGCGCGACTCACGTCCCCACCACGAAGAGCACACGATGCAGCATCCACAGCAAGTGTACTTGGGAATTCCTTCATGGTATTATGACGAGATGATACGGAGGCTGTCACAGACATGTAAGTGTCCAGAAGTTGCATAGAAGTTGCATAAGCCTCCAGTTGAGTACCATGTGAATGTTGACGAGCATGGCGCACCCAACTTAGACTTGTCTCCAGGCAGGAGAGCAAGCCTGCAGAGACAATATTTGACGCTGCCTTATAATGATGCATGGCAGCATTCAGACTCTCTGTATTTTCGCCAGCGCCGGTGCCGTCAAGCTCTGAACGATGGAATGATAGATAGACGTTAGCTATAGATTGATGGACTATCAATTGACGAGGATCATGCTGCGTCAACAACGTCAATGCACAGAGTAGGTTCTCTCGTGACTCATCCAAGTCTTCGCTGTTTCCTCGGTGGTCAAAGCGGGAGGAGAGTTGATTCGCCAGGTTGGTTAATGCCGCACACCGATGTGTGTGACCGACCGGGAACAAAGCCAGCGCTTCCCTGTAAAGTGCGATAGCCTTATCCAAATCTTCGTCGTTGCCTCGGTGGTCAAAGCGGGAGGAGAATCCATTCGCCAGGTTGTTTAATGACATGGGCCGATCTGTGTGACCGACCGGGCGCAAAGCCAGTGCTTCGCTCTGAAGTGCGATGGCCTCATCCAAGTCTTCGGCATTGCCTCTGTGGTCAAAGCGGGAGGAGAGTTGAGTCGCGAGGTTGTTTAATGACTTGAACCGATCTGTGTGACCGACCGGGCGCAAAGGCAGCGCTTCTCTCTGAAGTGCGATAGCCTCATCCAAGTCTTCGCTGTTGCCTCTGTGGTGAAAGCGGGAGGAGAGTTGAGTCGCGAGGTTGTTTAATGACTTGGGCCGATCTATGTGACCGACCGGGTGCAAAGGCAGCGCTTCCCTCTGAAGTGCGATAGCCTCATCCAAGTCTTCGCCATTGCCTCGGTGGTCAAAGCGGGAGGAGAGTCCATTCGCGAGGCTACTTAATGACATGAGCCTATACGTGTGACCGGCTGGGTGCAAAGGCAGCGCTTCCCTCTGAAGTGCGATAGCCTCATCCAAGTCTTCGCCGTTGCCTCGGTGGTCAAAGCGGGAGGAGAGTCCATTCGCGAGGTTGTTTAATGATATAGACAGATCTGCGGGATCGATTGGGCGCAAAGCCAGCGCTTCTCTCTGAAGGGCGATAGCCTCATCCAAGTCTTCGCCATTGCCTCGGTGGTCAAAGCGGGAGGAGAGTCCATTCGCCAGGTTGTTTAATGCCGCACACCGATGTGTATTACCAACCGGGCGCAAAACCAGCGCTTCCCTCTGAAGTGCGATAGCCTCATCCAAGTCTTCGCCGTTGCCCCGGTGGTCAAAGCGGGAGGAGAGTTGAATCGCGAGGTTGTATAATGATACGGACCGATCTGTGTGACCGACCGGGAACAAAGCCAGCGCTTCCCTGTGAAGTGCGATAGCCTCATCCAAGTCTCTGCCGTTGCCTCGGTGATCAAAGCGGCGGGAGAATCCATTCGCGAGGTTGTTTAATGATATGGACCGATCTGTGTGACCGACCGGGTGCAAAGGCAGCGCTTCCCTCTGAAGTGCGATAGCCTCATCCAAGTCTTCGCTGTTGCATCTGTGGTCAAAGCGGGAGGAGAGTTGATTTGCGAGGTTGTTTAATGATATGGACCGATCTGTGTGACCGACCGGGCGCAAAGCCAGCGCTTCCCTGTGAAGTGCAATAGCCTCATCCAAGTCTTCGCTGTTGCCTCTGTGGTGAAAGCGGGAGGAGAGTGGAATCGCGAGGTTGTTTAATAACAAACACCGATCTGTGTGACCGACCAGGACCAAAGGTAGCGCTTCCCTCTGAAGTGCGATAGCCTCATCCAAGTCTTCGCCGTTGCCTCGGTGGTCAAAGCGGGAGGAGAGTCCATTCGCCAGGTTGTTTAGTCCCGCCCACCGATGTGTGTGACCGATCGGGAACAAAGGCAGCGCTTCCCTGTGAAGTGCTATAGCCTCATCTAGGTCTTCGCTGTTGCATTGGTGATCAAAGCGGGAGGAGAGTTGATTCGCAAGGTTGTTTAATGATATGGACCGATCTGTGTGACCGACCGGGCGCAAAGCCAGCGCTTCCCTGTGAAGTGCAATAGCCTCATCCAAGTCTTCGCCGTTGCCTCGGTGGTCAAAGCGGGAGGAGAGTTGACTCGCGAGGTTGTTTAATGACATGAGCCGATTTGTGTGACCGACCGGGCGCAAAGCCAGCGCTTCCCTGTGAAGTGCGATAGCTTCATCCAAGTCTTCGCTGTTGTCTCGGTGGTCAAAGCGGGAGGAGAGTTGAGTCGCGAGGTTGTTTAATGACTTGGACCGATCTGTGTGACCGACCGGGAACAAAGCCAGCGCTTCCCTGTAAAGTGCGATAGCCTTATCCAAGTCTTCGCCATTGCCTCGGTGGTCAAAGCGGGAGGAGAGTCCATTCGCCAGGTTGTTTAATGACATGGGCCGATCTATGTGACCGACCGGGCGCAAAGCCAGTGCTTCGCTCTGAAGTGCGATGGCCTCATCCAAGTCTTCGCTGTTGCCTCGGTGGTCAAAGCGGGAGGAGAGTTGACTCGCGAGGTTGTTTAATGACTTGGGCCGATCTGTGTGACCGACCGGGAACAAAGCCAGCGCTTCCCTGTGAAGTGCGATAGCCTCATCCAAGTCTTCGCCGTTGCCTCGATGGTCAAAGCGGGAGGAGAGTCCATTCGCGAGGTTGTTTAATGATATGGGCCGATTTGTGTGACCGACCGGGCGCAAAGCCAGCGCTTCCCTGTGAAGTGCAATAGCTTCATCCAAGTCTTCGCCGTTGCCTCGGTGGTCAAAGCGGGAGGATAGTTGATTCGCGAGGTTGTTTAATGATATGGACCGGTCTGTGTGACCGACCGGGCGCAAAGCCAGCGCCTCCCTGTGAAGTGCAATAGCCTCATCCAAGTCTTCGCTGTTGCCTCGGTGATCAAAGCGGGAGGAGAGTCGATTTGCGAGGTTGTTTAATAACACGAGCCGATTTGTGTGACCGACCAGGCGCAAAGCCAGCGCTTCCCTGTGAAGTGCGATAGCTTCATCCAAGTCTTCGCTGTTGCCTCGACGCTCGAAGCGTGTGTGCAGCATTACAGCTAGATTACCTAGCAAGAACCCTCGGCAAGCATGCCCAGCGTTGTAGTATCCCAGTGCATCATAATGAAGGGATATCACTTCATCTAAGGCACTAGGTTCATCTCTCTCCAAACACCGCTGTGCTTGATTAGCAAGTTGATTCGGTGATAACGGAAGCACGGATGGGGCGGGCCCCTCCTGCCCAACATCATTTGCATTAATGCCTCTAGCAGAATGTAGAGCGCATGTTTCCATTGCAATCGCAGCCGCTCTGTAAATGTGGCTGTTGGCGTGGCAGACATTAATGACTTCGCTCAGTAACTCTTTGGCTGCATCAGCATCCGTTTGAAATCCCCGTTTTGAGAAGCGCGACAGCAGAGCAACGGCAAGATGCAGCTGCGTGAGCGTTCGGTCCGGATGATTGGTGGGACGTAAGTCGAGGGCGCCTTGAAACAGGGAGACAGGGACGTCGAGGTCGAGGTATCTTCTCTCAGCTTGGCAACTAACAAACTTTGCGATGGCGAGATTGAACAGCGCTGCAGGGCGGCAGGGATGATCCACGGGGCAGAGATCTAAGGCATGTTCGAAGTAGTTTATGGATTCCTCGAGATCCCTGCTGTTCTGGGCTCCACGGTATCGTGCGAGAAGATAATGTCCAGCATCCGTACTCAGCGCTAATGCGTCCATATCGCGGGATGTAGACTACACGTTACGGCTTTCAGTATCAGAATGCCAGACTGCATTGACCGCTCACAGTAGTAGGGGGGCAAAGCATCGCAGCATCGTTTTGATCAGAAAGTTGCTGCTCCACTGTGAATAAAAGTGAAGTACAAGCGGATACGACTTCCTGTTGCTTTGGCTGAAATATTATGGCTGTGATACTCGTCAGCATCTGTCAGGCATCGTGTGCAATGGACAATACTGACGATGGGAATTTTCGCTACGATCCAGTAATTCTCCGACCGAGATCTCGAACGTGCGGAGGAGCTCTCCGTGACAGAGCATGGGACCCAATTCGAATGAGGCATACACGCTAACCCCTACTTTAGAACATGGCTCGCGCGGCCTAGAGTCTTTCTCAATACCTGCAGAGCAGGCGTGTTGAAGATGACTTACAGAAGAATGCGCTCGTGCCATTTGACGACAGCCTGATCTACGTTTACAGATATATTGCTTGTCTGGTATTCAACGTCATCGACCTTGATCACTGCATGGAAGCCAGCGGGGATCCGTCGGAGGCCAAGAGTGAGATCGGTCGCGCGAATGGCTTGAGGGAAATGGTCAATACGAGCTGAGCGGAGATGGATATCGCATACTAGTGATGATTGGTTGCACTCCACTGGGATGCATCTCTGCCGGGTCCTGGGTGTGGTCTGGGTCGTTCGGCTCCTCACTAGATAATAAGCACATTGTCAGGCATTTAGATGAACAGTGCTTGATATACTTACTTATCTTGTTTTTGCCTGAAAACGCGAAATTAAGTCCATACATATGCTACACAACACAACATCTTACAATCGTGAAAGTTTTGAGCACTTCGTCTTGTTGTCGTTATCATTGCCTGACGACTCATGCTTACGTTTTATCTCTTTCAAGGGCTCCAAGTCGGTACTGGAAGTGGATGTCTCTGCTGGAGGAGTTTGGGAAGTTCTAAGCGACGACGCTGAAGAAAAGTCTGATTCTGATGAGGTTGAAGAGGCACATCGACGATGAGCCATTATGAAAATGATGACTGAGGGATGTATCTAAACGAAAACTGGTCATGAAACACTGCAGTACTTGTAAAGGTCTGGAAGGAGGAAACTACAGCATGCACATAGCATCCATCCTGTGCAGCGCTGATGAGTTAACAGGATAATAATAGGATATCATGATAAGCGGCTTGCCAAATATCGGGCCTTTCATAGCCTCAGTTAGACTCGTGACCAGTCTCCTGATGTACGTCACATGAGAGTTGGGAATTTTGACGTACCACGGTACCAGGCTGGTCCCGAACCTAAGCCTCAGTGACAATATGAATTGTCGTCAGATTTGTACAGCAGTCTGATGCGCACGGTGAACCAGGCGTAAAGCGGGCGAGACGAGAAAGCTGCGAGGGGCATTTGGCGTGCTTGTCCATGGTGATGGAACATAGACTCGTGACCAGTCTGACGTACGTCACATGAGAGTGACGCGTCTCTTTTTCCATATATAGCTCACAGGTATACTTATACTCCGAGTCGCCTCCCAAAACGCTCGCTGTCAATGCCGAGGTTATTGGCTGTGTTATACCACTGGCACCTTGAACAACAAAAAGCTCATCAACACCGTGTACCCTGCTTTCATTTCTACCCTGGGGATGCACTGATTTCATGAACTAGGACGCATATGTACTACCACTGGAACTCTTTCGCATAATTCAAATCCCATAGTTCATCATATCGGATAGGTCGCAAATAAACACCGTATTATAGTGATATCAGGACTTTTTGGCATTTTTCAGCGACGTCGAAGGTCGCGAGTCTCTGTGTACCCTTTGTAAGCATCCTCCGCATCCTGCAGAAGATTCTTCCAAAGATTCTGTTCATCCCCGTTGAACCCTGACATATGAGCATCTTCAGGATGGAAACCACTCATTTCGTCATCATCTCTCTCGACCTGAGCCACCACTTGCTCCCTCCACTTCTGCCACACTGGCGTGTCATTGGGCACAAACTCCATCAGAATCTTCATTGGCTTGATATCCTCGAGCGGCCTTGGTAAATCTTCGCAAAGAACGAAGCACGTGAATGCGGCCATGCTGGCCCGAGTGCTAGCTTTGAAACCGAGAATGGCTTTCCGGTCAAGTCCGATAGTATTGCAAAACAGTTTTCCATTGTAGTCTTTCCTCCTCCAGGGATGCAAGGAATGAATTGTACGCCCAGGATGCTATTACCGAGGTCAGAAACATGATCTGACCTATCAGCGATCCCTGGGGAATGAGGAGGAGCTGCAGCAGAAACTGAACTTCGAGGAGCAGCGAGCACAGCCCGATAGCTGTATACTTTGGTTCTCCTTTCAGCTTCAGCGAAAATTTCCACTTCGTGATTGCATTCACGTCCTTTTCCTTTCCCTTCAGGATGACGACACCATTCTGCATCAAGAGAATCCCGTCTCCTGGAGGGGCGCCCTTGGCTGGATCGACCTTGACGATACCAATGACTCCGGAGCCGATGACAAAACACGTGACACCGCCAGCAATGATCCCGAGGAGGATCATCGCAAAGCAGTACCAATCCGTAACTAAAGCAGAGATGATGCATGTACTGAAGCTGACAAGGATAGGGAAGATGGCGAAGACGATGTGGTGAGTGCTCATGGTCTGCACATGAAGCTCGGCGTCTACTATGTCAGGGACAGCGACGATAAAGATGGGTGAAATCATAGTGGTTCGTGTGGCAGGAAGAGAATTCGAGTTTAGAACTAGATCATCTGTCTCCTGCGTAAGGAGATGTGCAAAGTGCCCTGTTTGCTGCATGACGGTTCCTGAGCGTGACGCCACGTATTTTGGGCCAGTCTTCACATTCAGCCCGAATGCAACGGCTGGATCACGGTTGGAGCCAGGAAAAAGACCATCCCAAAGTCGTGACTTGGATATCTTGCCAAACTCCTTGGCTACAGTGTAGCTGCCGGGGGAGTTGTACCAGCCAAGCCATCTACGGCCCCTATAGAGATGCACGGTATTCATGGCAGTGATAGCTTCCTTGCCACCGAAGAAACCAGCGACACCGGAAGCATCGAGACGAAAGCTTTGAGAATTAGAAATCGACCAATGAAATGGAGGCATTTAAGACAAGTCAGGAATTTCGAGTTTGTTATCAGGTTGTCCGTCATTATATACCACTGCGGGCGGCTCCATTGCATGTTCTAGAACCGGGAGGTAAAATAGCCCTTGTTGAAAGTTTGTGGTGGCGAGCACAGTCAAGCGCTCTGAACCCTTACCACATCCGAGTGATACGGGAAGCCCTCTCCTGATGGCAATACCAGCGTTAAAAATCAATGTAGAATTTCGAAAAGAAGAATGATCATGTTTCTGTTCAAAGATGTGATACGGTCGAGTCGCGAATAGTTCGTCATGCGGAGCGCTCTGAACCCTGAACCCTTCTGATTCTGTGCAGCACGGAGGTCAAAGCTCCCCATGTGGTATCCGCGCTAGCACTAGAATACGATCCTGTCAAACCCAGTAAACGAGATCAATCCACAACCCCGGTTCAAGCCGATGTTTTATTTTTGCGACAGACGAAGGCGCTGAAGACAGAGACAGTGGTTTGGCTAGGAACCGAGTAGCTTATTCCGAACACTGGCGAGTTTGCTGCTGGGTGGGCGGTAAAACTCGATATGCAGCCTGAATGAATGGTGAAGTAAAGGAGAATGAAAACGCGAGGAAGAAACAGGCAAGCTATCGATCAGCTGGACATGTGGTGAGCGAACAAAATATAATCGGGTGTCGTGCTTGCATCGTGGTTCCATGCAATGCGCACCCCAATTCGATGATAAAGCAAAGTGTGATCATACTTTCTATGCAAATGATGCATCATTCCTGTATCCTGGGGGGCATCTAGGCTTTGAACACGAGTCATTCCTAAGGATGACATCAATGTGGCCTCGTGTCGGACTCGGCAACTTTGGATTTGCTATGTTGTTTTTGTTACTCAAGCCTGGGATGTTGTCCAGGTTTGAAATTTGAAGCGCGAAGCTTGGCGTAGAACAGCTGAATGAATAGTATTTGGGGTTGCCACAACACTTGATAAGTATTATTAAGACTCTAGCTTGGATCAGCTGGACTGAGTTGGTTCCCACGGCTTCTAAGTTCTCACCACTGATCTGAATGCAGTGAGCTGTTAGCAAATACGGCGAGCGCAGGACGTCTGTTTGTGAGCTCAGCGCTAGCGCTCAACGATGGCATCAAGGTACCCGCGCGGTTATGTACGTTACGCATTTAATCATTGACACGTAGCGTCACATGCACTGTTTATCTAGGTTCCATTTACTCGACGTGGCCTAATGAAATCAGTCATTATCGCAATTCATCGCGGTCTTGATCGTACGATTTGTGGCATGTCCGAGTCACAAGTCCCCAATGAGCGTAATAATATCGTTGGCGTTTCACTTGTGTAGTGCAGCTATTGAGTTCGATGGGGAATGAGTTGGACCACTGAGGGGGAGTTTATTCACCGAAGCTGCAGAAAGTAAAGACCGACTTCATATCTAAGTGAGTACAAAGGGACTTCCATAAGTAGTACTTTGAACCAGTACGAAGAGAATTTCATGGCCGATGTCCGTGGCCTTGGCTGAAGGTCATAAGACGAAGCAGTGAACGGCAGCCTGAAAGCAGTCCTTCATGCCAATGTCTCATCCAATCCTGTCAGAATTCGATATAGTTTTTGCTGGAGGTGAGCAAATATCGTCTTGTGGTAGTTTTCCCTTTTCACATATCATTCTGTATAGGTGGTACTACAGCCTGTGTTGTTGCAGGTCGCTTAACTGCATATGATCCCTCGCTGAAGATCTTGATTCTGGAAGCGGGTCAACACACCCTCAATAAACCTATACATGTACAACCCTACCAATTTCCTTTTAACAAAGCACCGACGAGTACCACACTCACATTCAACATCGGAAATCCATCTCCTCGTCTTAACGGCCGTGCACCTATCGTCCACTCCGCTCGTTGCGTTGGTGGAGGCTCATGTGTGAATTGTGCGTCGCATACTTGCAACGATGGATAAGACTCTAATAATTAGACAGTCATGGGATACACTCGTGCACCTGCTTCCGACTATGATGATTGGGGAGCCGATGGTTGGGAATCTGGAAAATTGATTCCCCTCATGAAGAAGGTCTCGAATGCAATCTCAAGATATCGTTCGAATTGCTGATACGTTCAATTTATAGCTGGAGACATATGAAGTGCTGCCCGATCGTCCAACTCACGGCTATGATGGACCTATTAAGGTGTCCTCTGGTGGGTGTAAAATGGGTATCGCCGACGAGTTCATCCAGGTTGGCACGACCTATCACAAGAGGCAGTATGCCGAAGATACCGATGATTTGGAAACATGCAATAGATACAGTGTGAGCTATGATACTCCTTCCCTAATGGCAACTACTAACCAAACGTGTCTCAGCCATGGCAGAAGTGAGTTCCTGTACTCGTAGGCTATCGCCAGTTTTTTGGCTCATGAATAAAAGGTACATTGATGGGACAACCGGAAGGCGTTCGGACACAGCTCATCACTATGTTTATAATCAAGCTCACAACCCAAACTTACAAGTCTGGGACGGAAAACGCGTGAAGCGTATCATCTTCGAGTAAGTGGGCACCTAAGGTTGCAGCCACAGCAAGCCATTGACGACCTTTCCAAATGAAAGGGACAAGCGTGCTGTAGGTGTCGAGTTCACCAGCGACCCAGTGTCTTGCCCAGACGCGGATCAGTCGTCGAGTATTGTAAGAGCATTGAAGCTTGTCGTTGTCTCCAGTGGGGCATTCGGTTCCCCGGCCATTCTGGAGAGGTCTGGGGTTGGTGCCGAGGCAGTTCTCAAGCGGTGCGGTATCGAGCCATTAGTGAATTTGCCTGGCGTCGGAGAGAACTATCGAGGTGCACTTTTATCTATCTATTTTCTGAGCTTGGCTTAGGGCGGTCAGATCACGATACCGCCTTTGCTCCGTACTTGGCTACCGACGAGGCTGTTACTATGGATGCTCTCTGGCGCGGGGAGAGAATCCTACAGGGTAAGCATATTCTCACTACGATTCCCGCGTTTTACAACTACCCAAATGTAGAAAGCCTTGCGCAATGGAACAGCAACGGCAAGTCATTGATTGCACAAAAGTCGGTGCAAGTCATTACTGCTGGAATCGTCCTGATTGATATCCTAGTGGCATCGGTTCAAAAATAAAGTGGCGTCCTGATGACGAAGAATTGAAAGTCATGGATCCGGTTTTTCAACCCCGTTGGAAGGAGTTCTTCCAGGACCGCCCAGACAAGGCTGTTGCAATATTTGGTGTTATTGCTGGGTGTGTGCATATTGCTTGACTTTGACGATATGACAATATTCATGATAGCTAGATATGCTCAACCGGACTCGAGGCCTCTTCTGCGTATCTTTCCTCCTCGCAACTACATGACTGCCGCTTATTTTACAGTACAACTCTCCGACTATTTCATCGGATTTTTCTGAATCTCTTCAATAGCTTTACCCCGTGTCTGTTGGAAGTGTTCATATCAATGTAACAGAGGACGGCAAAGAAAGAATAGACTTTACTGCAGGCTTCCTAGATCAGTGAGTGGACATATTTCGTTTCAGGGCGCTCTGTGTAACTACAATACTTCGCACAGTCCATCTGATATTGTCCCTCTTGACTTCGGATACAAAAAGACGCGCGAAATATTTCGACGCATGGCTTCCTACCGAGGTGAAGTCGCTGCTGGTCATCCTGATTTCCCAGAGGGAAGCGCTGCAACCTGCAGAGAAGTGTCCGGGCCAGTGGACATAAATGCACCTGACATCGTCTACACTGCCGAAGATGACGAGGCGATCAATCGATTCCACCGCAACGTCGGTGAGTCCTGGCTTGCCATATTCATTGTTACGGTAAAATACTGAATCGGACATCAGTGCAAACGTCATGGCATTCAGTGTGTGCAGCTGAACCTTCAATCATTTCATACCTGATCTTTGTATTTGTAGCTTGGGACTTGTGCCATGAAACCAGAGGCAGATCAGGGAGTCGTCGACGCTCGGCTCAATGTATATGGCGTGTCAAACCTGAAGGTCGCAGATATGTCCATTTCGCCGTTCAACGTTGGCACAGTGAGTACTAAATAGGGGATTTCTGATGTGCGATCTAACAATATATACAGAACACGTATTCGACGGCACTTGTCATTGGAGAGCGGGCTGCAATGATCATTGCCGAAGACTTGGGTATCAATTGCGTTTAGACAGACTTATTTATAGTTAGCAAAGCAAATGCGCGGAGCTTGAAATGTTTAGTCTTGTCGCATGAACGTCCCCCTTCAACAGCACCAACGAAGAGCTTGTAGCTCACGTTATTGAATCTGCACAATGAATCTGCTTTGTACTAAGTATGTAGGTAAGCCTGTCAAGATATTAGACACGAGAAGAGCTTTTAATTCAGCACGTGACTGCGACACGCTCCAAGACGCGTCGATTATCAGAACCCCGATATTTTCAAGAAGCCTAAAACTTGAAGTTCGCCCGAAGAAGCAGGCTAGTAATTGCCGATATGTATGAGGTGAGCGGCGACACGCAGACACCCGATCTCTGTGGCTACGCACCCACCACCTCTTCATTCTCAGTGCTTGTTTTTGACTTTCAGCATCCTCCGGGGCTCCAAGTTCAGCTACCAGTTCAAAACATTAATGGTTGAACGACTCCTGTCATCTTCCCCAATATTAATTGCCCTATCGATTTGTTTGACATCATTGGCTGCAACTGCGGATGATTGGAGAACGCGATCTATATACCAGGACAGCCTGAGTCCTTTGTTCACTGAATGCACCCGCAAAGTCCTGACTTATCGTGCAGATTCTTACGGATAGATTTGCGCTCGCTGACAAGGACAATGGCATTACTCCCACTGTTCCATGTGACACAGCTGCCCGCGACTACTGTGGCGGCTCGTGGAGAGGTGCCATCGATCACTTGGACTATATCAAGCAGATGGGTTTTGATGCGGTTTGGATTTCTCCGGTCTACTCCAACATCGAGGGTGTGACCCCTTATGGTGCAGGTTATCATGGGTGAGTGACTCACAATAAAAGCTAGATGGGATGCCTGATCATATTCTAGCTACTGGCCTCAAGACATTTACTCTGTCAATCAGCATTTCGGCTCTGCAAACGATCTGAGGAATCTGAGCTCTGCTCTGCACGAGCGAGATATGTTCCTCATGATTGATATCGTCGTTAACCACATGCTTACAACACTACCTCTGAACGTCACTGCCTCGAGCTTCGAGGCCCCTCATAATAGTTCGACAGTGGATATAACGCCTTTCGCAGATATAGACGACTTTCATCCATTATGTTTTATCGCGGATTACAATAACCAGACCGAAGTCGAACAATGTTGGTTGGGCGACGCCACACTACCATACGCAGACGTGGATACCGAGAACCCGGATGTCGTAGGCACGCTCAACAACTGGATCCAAGATGTTGTGTCTAACTTTAGCGTGGATGGTTTGAGACTCAGCACTGTAAAGTTCGTGTCCCCACAGTTTTGGCAGGATTTCACGCGAGAAGCAGGAGTGTTCACTATCGGAGAGGTATTTTATTTCTCTTTATCGCAGTCAGTGCTTTTATCAAATACCGTCGGTGGCAGGTCATGTCAAACGATACTAATTACACCAGCGGTTACACTCGTGAGCTCGTGCACATGATGACAAGCATGGTTAGTTGACATATTGACTATGTTAGAGGTTATGAATGCGGTGCTTGATTATCCAACGTGGTATGCCCTTGTACCGGCATTCCAGTCCCCAGAGGGCAATCTCTCTGCCTTAACTACTGTCGTGACGCAATCGCAGCAGCTTTATGCTAGCGGTGCATTCATGACTGGTTCCTTTCTAGACAATCATGACCAAGCGAGGTTCAAACATCTAGTCTCAGACGCTGCTGTGAGTCTAAAAACGCTGTCCGATTTAATGTATATACTGAACGTCACTATCGCACAGCTTGTGGCTAATGCAGCAGTTTGGCCTTTCATACATGATGGCATCCCAATCGTATATAGTGGTGCGTGACTGCACTTCTTGCAATTATCTGAAATGCAGTTATAGATACTTGACTAGGTCAAGAACAGGGTCTTTCTGGAGGTTATCCGCCAGCAAACCATGAAGCGTGAGTGCTAGACTTTGGGCTTCCTTCAAATTTTGATAATAGGGGAACGGAACCCAAGTATCTGGACGACAAGATACAACAATGAAAGTGCAGAGTATTTTGCTTTCAAAAACCTGAACCGTGCTCGCAAAATTGCCATGGCTGCCGATGTCTACTTTCTGACAACGCCGGTGTGTCGATAAGATACTTCTCCTTGTTCCATTCTAATGCTGTTTCGAATTCAGATGGAGTTCCTCGAAACCAACACCAATAACACCCTCGCGATATGGAAACCTCCAATGCTCACCCTTCTCACGAATGCAGGCTCTCAATCAGCTCGCTGGAACGTCACACACAAACTTTTCAAGCCTCACCAGCACATTGTTGATGTGTTAACATGCGACGTTCATGTTGCTGATGAACGCGGCGGCGTGACTGTGGAGAGTCCCGCGGGGCTGCCAAAGGTTCGTACTTATTCGTTGTCTCAGACTTTGAATACCTCTGAGTGCACGCAGGTATTCATGCCAATTACAACACTGACGGATAGTCCCGATTTATGTCCTGCGAGTGACCTGAGTGGGGGATTAGCGACTCGGAGTGTCTCATGGTGGGTGACAACTTATGTGGTGACATGCGTCCTCCTCCTTTGGATTGCATAATTCTTTTATGATTGGTAAAGTCCTCGCATGACTGTGCTCGCTCTATTCTATGAACAACTCTAGAATTCCCTGTATGATATGGGCACTGTAAGGCTATCTGCGAGTTCGACGGGGATCGTCGAAGTAACCGATAGTAGAAGGGATCGAATATAATGAAAGACTTTTCTAATGAGAGTGCTGAGGCTTCTGACGAGAGGACGTTTCGGACGGAATGCGCGCGTGAATCTAGCGGGGGAGCAAAGACTAATCATAATGAGCGTACATGCGTGTATTTAAGTTGTGAAAATAGGGTAAGGGTCCTTGCTGTAACGAAAAGAATGATTTGGTGAGACGGAGAGTGGTGGCGTTGAGCCTAACAGGGTGAAACATCGATAATAAAATGGAGTACGAGAAGTTTTTGAATGGTTGGTGGTAATGGTGTAGTACGTTGAGCACCTGAATGACGAGAATTTCGTATTGGTTTTGGCTGTTTTCGGTGTGTCAAGGGAGGGATTATGAGAATAGTGACGAAAGAAGGTTTATAGATGTCTGGGTATCGTGTAAGGAAGGCGGGAGAGCGAGCTGGTTGTCGACGACAGTGAGATAATGATAGTAAGAGACGAAGGATGTAACCTCGTAACTCGGATGCGAATGTGACGCTTGTTCGCATCCGTGAGTCACGTGGTTGGTTTGGACTTTCGTCCGAACGCTTGGTTTTGAAGCGCTGGTCGGGGCACAAAGGATATGTGATCCTTACATCCCCTCCCTACTTCGAATATCGACCGTCCTCGGTCGATCCTCTAACAATATAACTAAAAAAAATGTAGCGTGTAGTAAGATAGAAGGGAACTGATAAAACGAGAGTAATAAAACATGAGACAACGCAGCTAGATCATAGTTCTTCGACGGTGCCCGAAAGATGCTTGATCTCGATATATTGAGTAACGTCGAGGGAAGTTGAAGATCGAGGGTGATAAGGGATGAGGCGAAAGGCTGCGAACTTGAGTCTTGAAACGGCACCATCAACTTCTGCGAGACGGTAAGAGCCTCCTTGAGATCGCGAAACAACTATCATAGGTCCAAAGTAGCGTGGTTTGCACTTAGCGTTGGACGCTGGTTCAATTTTCTTATTCAAGACCAACACGAGATCGCCGGTTTTGAACGCGTAATCGTGAATGGTGTTGGCGAAGCGGCTCTCGAAGTTGCGAATTGACGAGAAACGACTCTTGAGTACTCGGCTATGAATTTCCGCTAATTCGTCATCTCGTTTGGCCAGTTGTCGAGCGCGTATGGCTAATAGGTCATCGGAGGAAAGTTGGGACGCAATGTTAGGGAGAAGAAAAGTTGCCTCTGTGATGTCGAAGGGAAGGAGAGGCTCAATGCCATGTGCCATGAAAAATGGGGTATGACCTGTAGACTTTCGAGTGGTAACTCGGTCAGCCCAAAAGACGTGATGAGTTAAAATGGGCCAGTCCGAAATGTCGCCTTTACAAGCTTAACGAGTGAGTCGCGAATGGTGCGATGTGGACCTTTCGACGACTCCGTTTGCCTTCGAGTTATAGGCTGAAATGCGAATATGGCGGATGTGATACTTCTGCGCGAGCCAATCAAGTGCTGCAATGAAAGGCGTCCCGTTATCAGTTACTATTTCCTCGAGTCCTCCCCATCTGCACAAAATCTCCTCAAAAATGAAAGCACCCAAGGTGCGTCCCGTCTCCTTTCTCAACATCCTGAACTCTGGCCAGTTCGTTAAGGAGCATTGTGCTTGTACGATGTAAGAGTATCCGTGGGATGCTGGCATGTGCATGGAGTCGGTGAAGGCTTTTCGGAAGAGAGGAGCCGGGATCGAAACAGTCGGAGGGAGTACAACCTTCTCGTTTGATCGAATTTGGCACTGATGGCAAGTTCTCAAGTACCAAGCGAGATCAGCGTCAAGTGAGGGCCACCAAAAGCGGTCGGCGATGGTTCGACGGGTTGAATAGAATCCTTTGTGCCCGAGTTCGTCGTGTGTTTGGCAGAGAATGCGATATCGGTTTGGCGTGAATATAACGAGCTGATTGCGTCCTGTTTGCTCCTTCCGCCATAAGCGCTGTCCTTGAACAAAGAATTGTCGTGCACGCTTGATGAGACGTAACTGATCTTTGGGGGTTGTGGGAGACGGAAATGACAGTGTTTTGAGATAAGTTAGGATCGTGTGAAGGTCGTTGTCAAAGCTCAGGGATCTTTCAGTGGCGGGGATTTCGTTAAGTGCGGGAGGAGTAGAGCTGGGTACTAAAGCGTTCGAGGTTGTTGTGATGGGCCATTCTTCATCGATCTTTTTCGCTTCCCACACTCCACATCCTAGTATCTCATCTACCCACTCATCCGCCTCTTCTGCTGTCTCGTCTTCGTCTTTCTCGTCTTCTGGTGCAGGAGGTCGTCGAGATAGACCAATCTGCTGCGACATGCTTGTTTCCAGGGACGTGGCGGAGGGTGAAGTCAAAGAGTGAGATTCCCGCGATCCAGCGGTTAACGGGCGGCGTTAGGTTGAATGTCAGGATTATTAAGCATTCCGCGTATGTATTTGGCGTCCACTTCAACTGAGAAGGTTTTGAAGGCCTATAAGCCATACCTTTGCTGCACGCAAGGCCCGGAAAAGGCCATACAACTCAATCTTGGCCTGAGAATAACGGGATTCCCGTTCATTCCAGGTGATGGATCCGAACCTTGAGGGACGACGACGACCTTCCGAGTCAAGTTGGAACAGTATCCATCCGCACGCAATGTGAGATGAATCTACGGCGAGAATGACTTCAAGTGACGAAGAGTAGTCGATTGGGCGAATAGCAGGGGAACAGATGATTGCGTCCTTGAGTGTGTCCATGGCATGTTGGGTTGACGCGTCCCACACGAATGGAGTGTCGAGACGCGTAAGGTTCGTGAGGGGTCTCGCAATCCGGGCATAGTCTTTTATCCAGTTGCGGACAGTACCTGCAGGTGCCGAGAAAGCTGCGAACTTCCGTGCGAGTTGAGCAAGGTGGCCAGTTGTAGATCTTGGAGACCTTGGTCTTGTCGGGTATACGCCCTTCGTAGTTGCAAAGTTGGCCGACAACAAGGACTTCAGGGACGCACAGGAAGAGCTTCTTCGCTGAGACGGTAGCTCCAGCATGCTTGAGGCGATGTAGTACCCTGTTAACGTCTACACAGTGCTCCCATACAAACTTCCTAATCCCCGCGTTTTCGGGAATGAGTTCAAACGATCCGTCAGAGGTCTCGTAACGAGTGTGCGGTCCGAGGACGTTCACGTCGTCCTGGAAGTTGGGTGCGACATCAAGCTCAGCTTGGAGGATAAATGCCACATCATTCTGAAATACTGCCGGGGAGTCGGTCCATCCTTGGGGAAGGACAGTGAGACGATAAGTCCCGAGGGGAGTTTGGAAGGTAGTGATATCGCGAGATTCTTCGGCGAGAGCTCGGTGGTCGAATCCCACGAATAAGTCCATCATTGAATATATCGCGCGACCTGCGCATTGTTCTGCGAAAAGCTCTACGTAAGGCATTGATGCTGCATCCTTGACGGTGACGGAGTTAAGCTGTTGGAGGTCATGCACTATGCGAACGGAGCCGTTCTTTTTCGCCACACAAAACCAGCGTGATTGGTATGACGAATTCGAAGGTTCGTAGACGCCGGACACTAATCTTCGACTTGATGAGCTTGACGACCTCCTCCTTGATGCCAGGGGGAATGGGTGGTTGACGGTGTGCCCATGGGACGTGCTCGATTGTAGGGATAACGACCGGAGGGAAGTAGTCGTCGCGGAATCGCCCTTTCTCGGTTTCGTCCCATGCGAGAGCTACCTCGTTGTTGGATAGGACTTGCGCGGCGAGGTTTCGTTCTTCCGGCCACAAGAACTCGTTTGAGAATACCCCGAGGTCGTCCATGCGTTCTTTCGTGAGGCGTTTGCCAGGAGTGAATGCTGGGGTGTGGGAGAAAGGAGTGGCAAGGATGCGAGAGGGTCTTCTGGGAAACGACGGATGATCCGCGCGTGTGCTGGCATGGTCGTTGCCACGGGCTTCACTTTGTTTGCCACCTTCTTATAGGCAAAAGTGCGGCGGACTGGTCAATGTCGAAGTGGGATTGGAGGAGGAACTCGGCGAAGGATGAGAAAAACGAGACGGGAAGTAGGGATAGGCATATTTAAACGATGTTGTAGATAGGGAATACGAGGAGGTGGTTGAGGAGGTAATGGGGGAATTAGCATGATATCTATTGGCAGAGCTGGCTGGTAGGATGGGATGATGGATGTGCGTCCAAATTTGTTGGCGGGATAGCCAGGACTCGTTCGGGGTTTGGCAGTGAATTGACGCCTCCAAGTTTGGTGTTGATCTTCATGCCTAGATTCGCACAGTATTGGTCATTAGCTTTTCTCGATTTTGTTCTCTTGGCCACGGTGTGTTGGGAGAACCAGCAATAACGTTACCAGGTTTAGCGTTGATCTTCATGCCTAGGTTCGTACGGTATTGGTCATTAGCTCTCTCGATCTTGTCCTCTCGGTCACGCTGTGTTGAAAAAACCGGTGATGACGTCACCAAACGACTTGATGGTGTGTGGTAGATGTTGGTAGGACTGGTCGAATACGGGGGGAAAATGTACATGGCGGATAAATTTGGAAGAAGCGGGAGAGGAGTGGTTGAGAGTGCCGCGGCTGTTAATGCAAGGGAAGGATGCGGCGAGAGGACGAGGTGTGGTTGAGACCCGTTGAATGTTAGCAGGGTCTGTAGGGTCGCGTATGGATACATATACGCCGTCAGTGTCCTCCTCTTTTGACAGACGGACGAGGCGTTGCCAGGGTCCGTCCCAGCAATAGTCGATAGGGTGCGTCTGGCACCACATATGCATGAGCCCAGGTTTTGATTCATCTACCTCTATTTCTAACATCTCCACGCACCCTTCCATTTCCTGTGATCCCCCATTTGCCGTCTGCATTCGCATACGAGTGCCCTGGTTGATCGGCGCCTTGGTCTTCTTCCAGATATCTTCCCGTATGACGACGATTTCAGATCCTTCGTCAAGCAACCCAAGCTCCGAGTGAACCCCGTTGAGAGTAACACGGATTTCGCGTAAGGGGTGGCGTGTTCAACTTGCTCGCTAGGTATTGAGGCAGTGGTGTTTGTTGAGAGGGCAGTAATAGGTGCGGGGACTCTGTAGGTGCGACAGTGCTCAACAGCTTCTTTTCGTAGCTCGGGACTGATAGCGAGAAGGTCAGCTACTGTAGGTGGGGTATCATTGTGTCAAGAATTCCCTTGAAGACGCGCCGTACCGCATCTGGGGTAGCTGCCTTGGATTCATATCTGAACGCTGGCGGTTTCTTTGCTTCTGAGGCAGGGACTGTAGGAGGTGCTTCGATTAGACGAGATGGGGTTGGCATCATGCGTTCGGGCTTAGGCGTGGTTTCTGTATTGCTGCTTCCCTTCGCTTTGGATCGTGTGACCGCGTTAACGTCTCTTTCCAATTCTTCACTTGTGTCTTCCTCATGGTGACGACTATAGCGTGGTTCTCGAAGATGGGGACACATTGGAGAAAGTAGGAGTCAGATATGAAGGCCGTTGAGGGAATCTTGGTGGGTGCGACAGGTTGGGACGTGCTTTCACACCTCGGCGCCTCGACGGGAATAGCGGTTTGATCCAGTAGCGGGTGTAGTTGGCGCTGGTATCGCGTACCTCGCATCAATAGCCTGCCTCAGGTTCTCGTTCCTGTGCGACGTATTCGAGACCGGTCTGGATATGCAAAGTACTGACCATCTCGAATGATTCGTCCTGCTCGTAGATAATCACCTGCAATCGAGCACGAACGAATTGCGTGGGGACCGCCGCAAAAAAAACAGGAGGAGTTGGGTTGAGCGTTTGATGAGTATTGGAGGGGTGGGTAGCGGAATATAGGGCAATGATGCTTGGGGAGCGGGTGTACTGATAAGTTGGCGAGAGCGTGGTGGCGCCCAGGCCTGAGCTGCGGCTGGTGCGAGGCAGACTAAACGCGTGTAGCATCCGGGAGTAGGCTACATCTCCAATGTCCAATCCGTGCATTTTTCGCGCGAGATCCTCTACCTCGTCTATGGTGGTCTTGACTGGGGGGGTAGGAGGAGTTGCGAAGGATACTCGCTTAGTTTGAACCTCTTTCCGAACCTCTTTTCTCTCTTCTTCGTCATCTGAATCCCAGGGAGGTTGAGCCTTGGGTCGCGTCGTGCGTCCTTCTCGTATGGTACGAATCCTAGTAGCTATAGGTTCGTTTAAGTCAGCATCGAAAGCGTCGTCTGAGAAAACGAATCGTCCGGCTTTAAGCACTTCTTCAAAGTCCGTGGCCTCCGTTCTTGAGTATGTCGGATTCTTCAGTTCGAGGACGCCTGTCGATAGCGCGTCTAGTGGCAGCTGGTAACCCTTGCCAGAAATAACGATCGCGTTCTCGTGTCGATATCTTGCTGTTAGCGACGAGCCAGTGTGCAACAGGGCGGAACTGTCGGTAGTATTGCAGAAGTTCTGTTTCTGTCGAGATATCGTTGTCGACGTTACTGATGACAATGCGCTCCAGATCTCGTATGGTATAGCGCTGACCCTTGGCAGCACCAGAATACTGGGCCAAGATACTAGCTTTGAAAACGTCGAAGTCCTTACTTTCGTAGCCTGTTAGCGTCACCCAGAAGCGTTTTGTCTGAATGTCCACATATCGAACGATTGTCTTGCATTTCTCAGCGGGAGTGAGTGTGCAGGCGTCCGCTAAGTCCTCGAAGAGTTCAAAAAACTCCAGTAATTCCGAAGTCTCGCCATTAAATGACGGGGCTTTAGTGGAGTTGGCGCCTGGCATGGCGTTAATGCCTCTGGATGCGTTGGACATTTTGGCCGGAGCTTGAGATGCGGGAAGATGATGTGCAAAGGGATTTGGTAAAGGAGGAGGTGCCGCAAGGATTAAATTTTGTGTCGGGACTGTTTGCACTGGAGCCGTAGAAACTGGGACTTGGCTGTTAGGGAGTGTGGAGGGTTTGAGAGTAGGTGTGTTGGGAGGGGGTGCTGGTACGCGAAGGAAGTCTGGGGGAGGTATAGGGGGAAGTGATTTCGCAGGGGGGGCAGTCTCGTAGGTATCAGGAAGAGTGGGAGTTTCGGGCTCGAAGACAGCTGGTCTAAGGGTGAACGTTGGCTGAGGGATAATGGGGAAAAGGGGGTTCGTGTTAGGGGAGGGTCCTATAGTCTCGTCGTCTGAAAGAGAGGACTCGGATGGTCCTTCGGAGGTGTCTATACTTGATTGTACTGATTTGTGACGGACCGGCGTGCGGGGGGGTGCAAGAAAGGATGGTTGCGTCAACGATAAGGTGGACGGGGAGTCGACCGTGTTTGCGCGAGTTCGGCTCTTCTTTGGAGCCAGCGCAAGTGGCTGCTTCTTGAGCTGTAGCTGCACGTTAGGATGGTAGTACTTTGAGATAATTATTGCAAGAATGGTCCAAAGACCGGGTATTGAACGAGTCAGACTAGAAGATCTGTAGAGATCCGCGAATCTGATTCGTAATGCAAGGGGGTGTTAAGACAGATCCCCTCGCGGTGGGCTCCAAAATATGTAAGGCTATCTGCGAGTTCGACGGGGATCGTCGAAGTAACCGATAGTAGAAGGGATCGAATATAATGAAAGACTTTTCTAATGAGAGTGCTGAGGCTTCTGACGAGAGGACGTTTCGGACGGAATGCGCGCGTGAATCTAGCGGGGGAGCAAAGACTAATCATAATGAGCGTACATGCGTGTATTTAAGTTGTGAAAATAGGGTAAGGGTCCTTGCTGTAACGAAAAGAATGATTTGGTGAGACGGAGAGTGGTGGCGTTGAGCCTAACAGGGTGAAACATCGATAATAAAATGGAGTACGAGAAGTTTTTGAATGGTTGGTGGTAATGGTGTAGTACGTTGAGCACCTGAATGACGAGAATTTCGTATTGGTTTTGGCTGTTTTCGGTGTGTCAAGGGAGGGATTATGAGAATAGTGACGAAAGAAGGTTTATAGATGTCTGGGTATCGTGTAAGGAAGGCGGGAGAGCGAGCTGGTTGTCGACGACAGTGAGATAATGATAGTAAGAGACGAAGGATGTAACCTCGTAACTCGGATGCGAATGTGACGCTTGTTCGCATCCGTGAGTCACGTGGTTGGTTTGACTTTCGTCCGAACGCTTGGTTTTGAAGCGCTGGTCGGGGCACAAAGGATATGTGATCCTTACAGCACAATTGCCTGTCCGCACCTTCGTCTAGTACATTAAGTAGTCAAAACTAATGTTGATATTACGTCTTCAGAAGAATAAATATTATACACAATCATGTTTCACTGCCGCATGATATCGATATCTGACGACGTTATAGCTGGAGACTGGAGTTGTGATGTGCACGAAGGCCCCTAGTTCAAATTGTGATGTGATGAGTCAGCAGCTTTACAATTCAACAAAGGTAAACATTTGAAACAAACGGTGATGTCATACAGACATCCGTCCATCCGTTACATCGAACATGCCGCAGCGACTTTATATACTGGCCTCGATGTTGATCAAATCAATACTTCTCACAGGCTAAACATGTTATCCACTACAACCACAAGCCCCTCGGTATCCCACTTCGACCTCTTGTCGCTCTATCATGCGCTTTGGCAGCAGCAGGATCACTCTGTCGTGAGGCGGTCGTCATGCAAGGTTGTGGATCTGGAGGAGAAAGAACAGTGAGTCTATTTTCTTATTAACAGGAGATCTGAAATGATACTAAGGGTCCAAAACAGGACACTCCATTCAACTTCGACACCATCGATCTATCTGGACACCCTGGTGCCAAGTTACCAAACGGAGCGACCTCAATGATAATTCGCCCGGCGTATGAGACATTGTTTCACGAGATCTCTACGAATGAGCGCAATATCGTCGTTCATGGGTCCGCTGGTATCGGTAAGCCGGTGTCCTTCCGTAATTTTCGTTACTTGATATAGCCGATTACCCTCAGGGAAGACATACTTTTGCTATTCGCCCTCGTCAGGCGACTTCTTGCGCGCCAGCCAGTCACATATCAGATAGACCAGTCGGACTCGAGCGTCTTATGTTTCACCGCCAACGGCTTCTTTGCTCTCCCGGAGGAGAACAGCGAATATCACCCTCTGTTCGACCCGTGAAGATGTCTTACACCTAATCGACAGCACACAGGAAGACAGTGTCACGCATTCGAACACAGATCACACTCGTGCTTTGATGCGGGGAATTCGCAGCAAGGCCATTTTCACCACATTCTGGCCAGACAGTCTGGGTCACGACATCGGATGGTTGTCTGAATACGATGTCGCACTTAGGAAGTGGATGAAACCGTGCACTTTCGACGAGATATTTGCGATGAGGTAGGTTAATTCATGACATATTAGTCTTCGCTGACCATTGTCGTTAGCACTTTGACCCTCGACCAGCATAAAGCCAAGTCTTTACGATGGTCGTACATCCATTTTGGGTCGAAACGCACATGCTTGCCTGCAAGTATCTCGTGATGTCAGCGATGCCGATTCATTATCTCAAGGAGCTTGAACGCGCTCATGATAATTTGTGGAGCATCCGACCTGCATTGCGCGAATCCGAAGCCCGTTACAGCCGTAACCTCTTCGCTGTCGAACCTGGAAACGCTTGTGCAGATCCACTGTCGTTCCCCATATCGCAAGTCGTTACCAGACTTTTTGCGGGCGAGATCACCTCTGTGGACTCTGCCGGCGCTAAGGAGACTGCTGATGTCCTCCTTAACTCAGAGGACACGAAAGAAGCGGGCGAGATCTTCTACCGTCATGCTGTCGTGGCACTCATGTCCAGATCCGGTGGGACTTTTACTCTCGGACGTCCTGATTTGCGGGGCCATTACCATCCGGCACACGAAGAGCTTGTGCTGCAGCAAAACACGCACATGACAAACGAGGAACAGCGGGCTATGCACCCGAACTTTATATACTCCACCCGACGGGAACTCGCGACGTTGGCGGAATACTGCCCGCAACTCCTGCATACGCCACAACATGCGCTCGTGCATCCAGGCATTGATGCGGTCATGTTCGATGCCAGCAGCATGTCAGTGTGGCTCGTGCAGGTAACGCACGGTTCCCCTCGCCCAGTTTCCCCTGAGGGTCTTCTCTTCCTACTGGACGTCGTACGGAAAACCCCTTACGAACCGTCTCCTACGCACCCTTGGAAATTTGTCTATGCGATAAGGGGACAACCCACCAATATTTTCTTCCGCCTCAGCGGGAAGGAAAGAACGCAGCACTTTTCGATGAACTTCTGGATGCCACGCATCAAACCATATGTGATGCAACTGCGCGATACACATCTAAACGTCCATCCTTCGGGCAACCCCTATGAGCAATGGGGTTTCCTTACAAAGTTCTGCAGAAAAGCTCGCCGAGTCTTCTGCGGCACCTTGCGAATTCGATGACGCACCTCGTCCCAAAGTGTCGGTGCACAACCAAATCTGGCACTACTCAGGACACGTTCACTTCAGACATTAATGGTACGATTATACAGGAGTCGGGGGTGCCAGGAGCTCAGTTACTTGGAGAGATTGTGAAAGAACAAGATCCAGGCCCGGTCGACCACTATTTACGGGATAATGAGGAGACGAATAGTTGGAGGGGGCGATTCGCAAAGGTGTTTTCGATGAGTTCTTTATAATTGTACAAGTGTCCGTGGTTGATGCTATATCCAATATCTAATTTGCTACATCCTTGTTGTGAGTCTAATTTCACCGGCTGCATCAGTCAAGTGCAGGTGATGTTCATGCGTGGCCCGTACATGTACTTGGGAATATTGGTCTACTGAAAATACTGTTTTCTTCCCATGACAACTCAACGAAGCACCATACGAGAGCACTATTTTCCCACTGATTGTGGACCTAGAACTGCGGTGAAAGTATTACTGCATGGGTTATCCGTGTTTGATGATAGAGGTCCTCGTTCTTAGCACTTTTAACTCCAGCCTCTAGGAATGCGTTATGCCACACTACCCGTGAGGGACGAGAGTCGGTGCTATTGCGCAAGCTTATGATATAAGACTACAAAATTGGGGTCATAAGTACTTCAGTCATATGTATTCAACTGTTCCTCTATTTCAAAAACTCATTGCTCGAGCGACGGTGAAATTTGTTCAGAAGCAAGCACCATTATCAAACTCTGCAACAAACTACTCATGCATCGTGGCATCAATCATACTACATCGATGCGAAAGCAGAAACACGACTCACTGCGATCCACTGTCGCGACATACTACTCACAATAATCGACGACTGCATTCTACCGCGTCGGTGAGTCATGTGCATACATCAGGATGTAAATTGCTGATACTCACAAGCGCTTGGACGAATGTCGGCGTGCAGGTCTGACCAGCACAGCAACTGACTTCGTTGCAAAGATTGTGACATGTGTCAGTGGCAGATACCTGTTGCAATCAGAGCAGTAACAACGGCGAGAACGAAGGAGAAATGCATCTTTTGTGAGGCCGTGATATGGTATGAAGAAATTTGAAGGGGACTGTAGAACAACGGCTTGCTTTTATATGCTGAAATCTATTCCGGCAGAACTTCATAGCAGTGTAGGATCCCCTTTCCGATAGATGTTGACTGCATTGCCAGCAGAGTTTCACACGCATCAATTAGAACTCTGATATTCAATGGGCGGGCTCAAATAATGCGGATATTGAACATAAAATACCATAGAGAAGTCCCTAGTCATGCCGCGATTGTCGCCGTCATTTAGGTCGAATTCGAATTTGCAAGACATTAATTTTCTTGACCTTTTTTACAAACTCCAAATCTGTAGGCCTACAGTTCAGCTTTGTTTAGCTGTGGAGTCGCTGGCATGTT